>NC_080043.1:58782893-58985178 GCF_012489685.1 Lotus japonicus
TCAACGGTTGAAAATTAAAGATAGACAGTAACAGTAAAATACACAATCACACACAGAAGATAAGCATATCTACACGCAATCACAACAGACTGTCACACGGGCACGAGGAACTATGCATCAGAAATTCTGACGCACGTGTTGTTGTCTCAGCTTCAGAGTCAGTACCAGTGGGCACACACACTCTGATTGAGTTACCTTCTGGACTGGACATCTTCTGATCAAGAAGTATCATAGTCAGAGGTTCTGATCTATCTTCACTCTGGACAAAAGTCCATGTTTAGATTTTTCAGAATAAAATTAAATCTATCTTCAGCTAAGGGCTTTGTAAAGATATCTGCCCATTGATGGTCAGTATCAACAAACTTCAGAAGAAGTACGCCCTTCTGCACATAATCTCTAATGAAGTGATACTTTACCTCAATGTGCTTTGCCCTTGAATGCAAGATAGGATTCTTGCTCAACGAAATTGCAGCAGTGTTATCACAATAGATTGGGATATTGCTCTCAAGGATCTGATAATCCTCCAGCTGATGTTTCATCCAGAGCATCTGAGTGCTGCATATTGCTGCTGAGATATATTCTGCCTCTGCAGTTGATAGAGCAATGGTTGATTGCCTCTTGCTTGCCCATGAGACTAGATTGCTTCCCAGAAATTGACAATTTCCAGATGTACTTTTTCTCTCTATTCTATCTCCAGCATAATCAGCATCACAATAACCTGAAAGCTTATACTCTGATGTTTTCTTATACATCAAGCCAAGGTTAGTGGTGCCTTTCAGATACCTTAGGATCCTCTTAACAGCAGTTAAGTGGGTTTCCCTTGGATCTGATTGGAAACGAGCACATAAATGAACACTAAATAATATGTCTGGCCTAGATGCAGTTAAGTACAGAAGTGAACCTATCATGCCACGATAGAGCTTCTGACATACTTTACCACTTATATCTTCTTTTTCCAGAATGCATGTTGGATGCATTGGAGTCTTGGCCACTGTAGATTCCAGCATATTGAACTTCTTCAGAAGTTCTTTAGTGTACTTGCTCTGATGGATATATGTTCCTTCTGGTGTTTGATTAACTTGTATTCCCAGAAAGTACTTTAATTCTCCCATCATACTCATCTCAAATTCAGCCTGCATCATCTCAGAAAATTCTTTGCATAGAGATTTATTAGCAGAACCAAATATAATATCATCAACATAAATTTGCACAATTAAGATATCATCTTTATAAGTCTTGCAAAAGAGAGTTGTATCTACTTTACCCCTTACAAACTTATTCTCCAGAAGGAATGAGCTAAGTCTCTCATACCATGCTCTGGGAGCTTGCTTCAGACCGTAGAGTGATTTCTTCAATTTGAACACATGGTCTGGTTTCTTTTCATCTTCAAAACCTGGGGGTTGATGAACATAGACTTCCTCTGAGATGTAACCATTTAGGAAGGCACTCTTTACGTCCATCTGATGTAGAACTATGTTGTGATTTACTGAGAAAGAAATCAATAGTCTGATTGCTTCCAGTCTTGCTACTGGAGCAAATGTTTCAGTGTAGTCTATTCCTTCCTGCTGGCTGTAGCCTTGAGCAACTAGCCTTGCCTTGTTTCTGACTACATCTCCTTTCTCATTTAGCTTGTTTCTGAATACCCATTTCGTTCCAATAACATGGACATTCTCAGGCTTCTCCACTAAGCTCCAAACATCGTTCTTGGAGAATTGATTCAATTCTTCTTCCATGGCCAGAATCCAATCCTTGTCCTGAAGAGCTTCATCTATGGACTTGGGTTCAATTAAGGACACCAATCCTTTCAGACTCAGCAAGGTCTCTTCAGAGGGTCTGAAGGCAGATCTGGTTCTGACTGGTTCATCTTTGTTGCCCAGAATCAATTCCTTAGGATGAGCTGCAGTGATTCTGCTCTTCTTCAGAGTTTGTGAGTTAGAGGGACCAGCTTCTTCCTCTGGTTCATCTTCCTCTGGCTCAACTTCCTCTGGAGCTTTGCCTTTGTCAGAAACATTAATGCTTAAATCTGCAAACTTTTCAACTAGCTTTGACTGGTCAGAGTCAAGCTTATCATCAAATCTAACATGAATAGATTCTTCAATAGTCTTAGCATCAGTATTATAAAATCTAAAACCTTTAGATCTATCAGAATAACCAAGTAATAGACACTTAGAAGATTTAGCATCAAATTTATGCAATCTATCCTTAGTATTGAGAACATAACAAACACAGCCAAAAGGATGAAAATAAGAAATGTTGGGTTTTATGTTCTTCCACAATTCATAAGGAGTCTTATTCAGAATTGGTCTCACAGAGATTCTGTTCTGAATGTAACATGCTGTATTTACTGCCTCTGCCCAAAAGTGCTTAGCCATGCCAGTTTCTTGGAGCATGGTTCTAGCCATCTCCTGAAGAGTTCTGTTCTTCCTCTCAACAACACCATTTTGTTGAGGAGTTCTGGGACAAGAGAAATCATGTGTAATTCCATAGGAATCAAACAGACTCTCAAACTTGTCATTCTCAAACTCTCCACCATGGTCACTTCTGACACGCACAATTCTACAAGCCTTCTCGTTTTGCACTTGAGCAATGAAGGTAGAGAACACAGCATGAGACTCATCCTTGCGGGTTAGAAACTTTACCCATGTCCAGCGGCTATAGTCATCAACGATAACCATCCCATATCTCTTGCCACCTATAGACTCAGTTTTCACTGGTCCAAACAGGTCGATATGCAGAAGTTCTAACGGCCTTGAGGTTGAGACAACATTCTTTGCCTTGAAAGGGACTTTTGTGAATTTGCCTTTCTGACATGCTTCACAAAGAGCGTCTGAAGCGAACTTCAGATTGGGTAAGCCCCTGACAAGGTTTAGCTTGCTCAGCTGAGAAATCTTTCTCATACTGGCATGCCCTAACCGTCTATGCCATACCCACTGCTCTTCATTAACAGACAGAAGGCACTTCACATTCTGAGCCTCCAACTCAGATAATCTGATCTTATAGATGTTGTTCTTCCTCTTGCTGTTAAACAGAACAGAGCCATCGATCTGACTTACAGCCCGGCAGGACTTTTGATTGAATATAACATCATAACCCTTGTCAGCTAATTGACTTATAGACAATAAGTTATGTGTTAAGCCGTCTACCAATAAAACATTATCAATGCATGGACTACTATCTACACAAATAGTACCAGTACCAATAATTTTACCCTTTTCATTTCCTCCAAAGCCAACTTCGCCTCCAGGCTTAAGTTTCAGCTCTTGGAACATACGCTTTTCTCCCGTCATGTGACGCGAGCATCCACTGTCCAGATACCATGATTGGTGTTTCAGTGGAGCTATCAAGGATATCTGCAACATAGATAATCTTGTCCTTAGGTACCCACTTTCTGGGTCCTCTTTTGTTAGTTACCCCAAAGGTTCTGATCACCTTGGGTGTCTCAACATGATATTTTAAAGGAATATTTGCATGATATTTAGTCATAGAGAAAGATCCCTTTTTAAGAGGGTTTTTAGCAACTTCAGCAGGTACAGGATCAGGCAATATGGTACCAGAGGGAACAAAGCATTCATACAAGGATTTAGCTTTAGACACAGAAGGCTCATTTCTAATTGGTTTAGAATAGCCAATGCCATGCATTCCATTTCTGCTTACACCATAGATCATTGAAGCCATTAAGCTTCTATCTACGCTTTTAGCCAGGAATCTTTGAAAAGATTTTTCATACTTAGATTCATGCTTACTATCAGAGGCATCGCAGGCAATAACTTCTTCTAACTTTGCAATTTGATTCTTAAGCACAGAGTTAGAATTAACTAAAGCATGGTTATCATTTTTCAAATCAGTTATGATTTTCTCATGTTCAGAAGGAGTTTTAGAACCAGCAGATAAGTTCTTTTTCAGCTTCTTATGCTTAGACAACAAGGAGTTATACTTATCCATGATATCAGACAAAGCATGTTTCAGTTCAGAGGTAGAGAAGGAAGCAAATACCTCATTTTCATCGTCAGAGTCTGGATCTCCTTCTGATTCTGAGTCAGAGTCAACAGCTTCCTTTGACTCTGTTCCTTTGTCTTTGACAATAGCCATGAGTCCTTGGACTTCACCATCAGAGTCAACATCCTCTGACTCTGATTCATCGAATGTCACCATCAGACTCTTCTTGGTCTTGAAGTGCTTCTTTGGCTTCTTGTCCTTCTTCAATTTTGGACAGTCACTTTTGTAGTGCCCTGATTCTTTGCACTCAAAGCAAGTGACTTCCTTGATTGATGACTTCTTCTGACCTGAGGATTCAGACTTTCCTCTTGCCTTTCCAGAGCCTTTGAACTTGCTCTGCCTGTGCTTCCAGATGCGGTTGAGTCTCTTGGAGATCAGAGTCAGCTCATCTTCATCAGAATCTTCTGATGCCTCTTCAGATTCTTCTTCTTCAGCTTGAAGAGCCTTTGACTTCTCAACCTTAGCCTTTTCAGATTTGGATTTCAAGGCTATGGACTTTTTCCTGAGATCTTGCATCTCTGAGCGCTTCAGCTCATGGCATTTCAAAATGCTGATGAGTTCTTCTAAACTCATATTCTCAACATCTCTCGTGAGCTCTATTGAAGTCACCAAAGGCATCCAACTTTCAGGAAGACACCTGATGACCCTTATGACGTGATCTTTTGTTGTGTAGCTCTTGTTGAGAGGTCGTATGCCAGCTACAAGCAGTTGAAATCTGGAGAACATTTCTTCAATAGACTCATTTGGCTCCATGATGAAGGATTCATACTTTTGGATCAAAGACAATGCCTTTGATTCTTTGACTTTCTTGTTTCCTTCATGAGACATCTTCAGAGAATCAAAAATGCCTTTAGCAAACTCACGATCTGTAATCTTCTGGTACTCCTCATAGGAGATAGCACTTAGAAGAATTGCTCTTGCTTTATGATGTTGTGAGTACAGCTTCTTTTGATCTGCAGACATCTCTGACCTTGGGATCTTTTTGCCATCTGCATCAACTGGACGCTCATAGCCATCCACAATAATATCCCAGAGATCTGCATCGAAACCCAGAAAGAAACTTTCCAGTCTATCTTTCCAATATTCGAACCTTTGACCATCGAACATAGGAGGCTTTGCGTTGTAACCATCTCTTTGAGTTTCACTGGTGGTGGCAGCCATTGTTTTTCACACCGGCCCGGATCACTGAACACTGTTAGGTGTGGTAATCAGAACTTGCGCTCTGATACCAATTGAAGGTATGAAAAACGGTAGAAAGGGGGGGTTTGAATAACGTTTTCAGTACAAAACTACCACCTTAAAGATTTTAACAAATCTTTTCGAGAACTAAGTGCAAAAGATAGAGATAGAAAAGCACACAAGGATTTTATCCTGGTTCACTTGATAAATCACTCAAGCTACTCCAGTCCACCCGTTAAGGTGATTTCTTCCTTCTTAGAATGAAGGCAATCCACTAATCAGGTAAGAGTTACAACTGCACTTGAAACCTACAAGTGACTAACAATTACACTGACTTAGCTCACACTAAGATTCACTCTCTTAGTCTTCTCTAGGATCCGATCAACCTTGATCTCCTAAAGGAAAATCAAACAACTGTTTGAGGTTGGTGTTTACAAGGGTTTGCTTCTGAATAAGCTGAGTGTAAACTAAATAAATTACAAGATGAAAGAAAGCTTAGAATATTTTGAATATCTTGCGCGTGTGTTGCTTCTTGTATTCACTTCTCTTCTTCTAGCCGCTTCTTTCAATCTTCAGCCTCTATATATACTCCAAGGATTAGGGTTGAGCGTTGCATGGGAAATGCTACCGTTGGAGGGCAGTTCTGGAAAATCCAGCTTCTGCTGTGGCTGAGAACGTTAGGTAGGTCGTCAGGAAGGTACACTTGCTTTTGTACTTGGATAGCGACTTGACCTTTTAACCTAGGAGACTTCTGATCAGAGGAATGCTTCGTATTGGAACTTGTGAAGCCGGTTGATCAGAGTCAGAGGGAAAGCACAGATCCTCTGACCATTGTATCTTCTGATTCTGAACTCAGAGGGAAGAACATGGCCTTCAGAGTTTCTTGCTTCTGGACTTCAGAGTTTCCACTATTCAGCTTCTGGATCTTCAGAGTCTTCTACACCATCAGAACATCTGAACCTTCAGTGTTTCTTGGTTGTCAGAACTTCTGGATCATCAGAGCTTCTAGCGACTGAGTCCTCATCAGAGTTTGTATACCTTCAGATCTTCTGAAGCTTTTCCACTGTTCATACTGAACATGGTGAATGCGAAAGCGTTGCTTGGGTTACCCTTTATACACAGTGCTTCTGATTTGTGTGAAATTGAGTCAGGGTCAGAGCCTGTAAATAGCACACTCAGAAAAACACGTTAGAGTACCACAATTGTTCATATCAAAAGGTTAACTTGTAATCATCAAAACATAGAGTTGTACTACTAGATCAAAACTTGATCTTACAGCCGTAACCCAAACCGTGAGGTGACTTGTTTCCAATGTGGAGGGGCCGGACACTATGCAAACAGTTGCACGATGCCACCAAGATGCTACAACTGCAATAAATCTGGGCATCTAGCTATGGATTGCAAGGCACCAAAGGCTGAACAGTCGGTGAATGCTGTTAGTGGGAAGCGCCCAGTGGCGAAGGGAAGAGTGTATACCATGGATGGGGAAGAGGCTGAAGGAGCGGATGGATTGATCAGAGGAGAATGTGAAATTGACGGTAACCTTCTAACTGTACTCTTTGATTCTGGTGCAACTCATTATTTTGTCTCTAAGGATTGCGTATCAAGACTGCATCTGCCTATTACTACTTTGAGTTTTGATCTTATGGTAACTATACCTGCCAGGACTCTAATTGCTAATGCCGCATGCATGCACTGTTCAGTAGTATATAGAGATAGAACCTTTCATGCCAATCTAGTATGTCTACCCCTTAAAAACCTAGATGTAATCCTAGGGATGGATTGGTTATCCCACTACCATTGTCTTTTGGACTGTAGTCGAAAGAAAGTGGTGTTCCCAGACTCGGATCTTTTCGTGTATCTCTCTATTAACCACATTAGTGCATCGTTGAGCGAGGGCACTCAGAAGTATTTTTCATTGCTAAGTCTGGAGGGGAAGAAGGAATCGGATATTCATGGTATTCCGGTGGTTCGAAATTTTGCGGATGTTCTTCCTGGAGATGTACCTGGACTACCGCCTGTACGCGATGTAGAGTTTGTGATCGACATTGTACCCGGAACTGGACCGATTTCGATTGCGCCTTACTGTATGGCACCTCCGGAGTTAGTAGAGTTGAAATCTCAGTTGGAGGATCTTTCGGCAAAAGCGTTCATTCGAACAAGTGTTTCACCGTGGGGAGCGCCAGTGCTTTTAGTTAAGAAGAAAGACGGAAGGTCGAGATTGTGTGTGGATTATCGACAACTGAACAAGGCGACGATCAAGAACCGATACCTGTTGCCGAGGATAGATGATTTGATGGATCAATTACGAGGGACTGCCGTATTTTCCAAGATAGACTTGAAGTCAGGCTACCATCAGATCAGAGTGAAGACTGAGGATATACCAAAGACTGCATTCAGAACACGCTACGGACACTATGAGTACCTAGTGATGCCGTTTGGAGTGACAAATGCACTTGCTGTTTTCATGGATTACATGAACCGTATCTTTCATGAATTCTTAGATCGGTTTGTGGTGGTGTTTATTGATGACATACTGATATATTCGAAGGACGCAAAGGAACATGAAGGACATTTGCGCCAAGTTTTACAAGTGTTGAGAGAGAAAAAGCTGTATGCGAACCCTTCCAAGTGTGAATTCTTGCTGGAGGAAGTCAATTTCTTAGGCCATGTTATCTCAAAGGAAGGCATAGCTGTGGATCCAGCGAAAGTGGAGACTGTTTTGGCTTGGGAGCAACCGAAGACAGTGATAGAGATTAGGAGTGAGGGAGAAGAATTTTTCGCCAAAACTCGACTGATCTTCGTGCTGTTCGTCCCTACTTCAAGGTACCGAGGTAACTAGCTTGATTCTTACCTCTGATCATTGTTTCTACTGCGTTTCTGTAGTCGTTTCTGTGCTCAAAGTTTTGAGCTTTTTGTAAAACTGTCTGTTTTCCCTGATTTCTTGGTTGGGGTTTGTTCTCTACGTGCGCAAGAGCCTAAAACCTCCGTCAGTATTCGCCGATTGTGATCGAGTTGATCTGAAAAACTGATTCAAAACCCTTTTTGTCGCACATTTCGAAACTTTACTGTCGAAAAGTCGTAATCTGACTTCATGCCTTTAGGATTAGTTTTCACGGATGTCGTTAGGATCACTGATAACTTTGAGGTTTTGAGCTTTTATTTTGGACCAAAACGCCCCTGAACAGCCGTATTTCGATTCGATCGTCTGAAAATTTTTCCGACAGTTTCTTTGCCTTAGTTTTACCCTAAAACTACCTTGTAAACAGATTTGATCGAAGAAAAAGAGCCGGAGCCCTTTTTACTTTTTGGCCGAGAGCTTGTAGTGTTGGGGAGGGAGTTTTCGTTTTCGAAAACTTGTCTTTTCTTACTCGATTGTTATATTCTGAAG
Organism: Lotus japonicus; assembly: GCF_012489685.1. Lineage (NCBI taxonomy): Eukaryota > Viridiplantae > Streptophyta > Magnoliopsida > Fabales > Fabaceae > Lotus > Lotus japonicus. The sequence goes on from NC_080043.1 coordinate 58,791,460, forward strand.
CTTTAATGCTTTTTCTATCGTTTATGAGTTGTATGGCAATCGAACTAATCGATTTGTTTGGATTCTGCTTTGTTTTCTCCGAGGTTCAGTTGAAGGAACTTTGGGTTTTGCAGAGCAATCGTGTGAATGGAACTTTAACCACGAGATTGGAGTAACTCGAGGTTAGGGCAACTTACTAATAGCTATGACTGCATGATAGGCGTCGATAAACTCGACTTATGCTTTGCTTTGATGTTGATTATGTTGATGAACTGATGTTATGATGTTTTACATAACTTGTGATGTTGAGATATTGTTGAATTGTGCGTTTTGACGCGACTTCGGAGTGGGGATTCATTGATCTAGTGATCTTTGATGTTTCGGGTTGGATGAACACCCCTAGGCAAGTTCGAACGAGGGGTTTGAGACTTAGCCATTCGTTGGAATTCGTTGGATTACTTAGACTTTCCCCGGGAAACTTCTTTTGGAGGGTTTTTGGAAAAAATTAGAACGATTAGAATTTCGAAAACTAGAGACTTTGGGAGACTTAGACTTTGAGAAATAAACTCATAACCTGACTAATCCAATTCGAAACGTTTTTACTAAACGAATAATTATAGGGAACCTAGAGGAGAAAATGATTGCGAAAGACGGGGAAAAGTCGACTTTTGTTGTGGGTTTTGGAATTGGGGAAAGCCACTGAGGTGAGCTACGGTGATGATTGAAAGTCACCGAGTACTCTAGTACTCTTGGGTTTTGTTGTTCGAGTTGTGTTGTATTGACCGACACTAACTCTGGGTTTTGGGTGTTGGGGTTGTGTTGTATTGACCGACACTAACTCCGAGTCGTGTTGTATTGACCGACACTGACTCTGGCTTTGATTTTGGGTTTTGTTATTGGAGTTGTGTTGTATTGACCGACACTAACTCCGAGTTGTGTTGTATTGACCGACACTAACTCTTGGGTTGTTGAGATTGGGTTTTGAGCTAAACACTTGTGTTGTGAGGACGATTCGATGTTTGGCTAACCATATTGCATCATGCATCATATGGTGAATAACAGGAATGGTTCACCATTGCATTTTTGGTGAATAACGGGAATAGTTCACCTGGTGAATAACGGGAATGGTTCACCAATGCATCATTTGGTGAATAACGGGAATGGTTCACCGATGCATATTCGACAAGGAACGGGAATGCTTTGTCGAGGATGAATAACAAGAATTGTTCATCCATAGTGAAGAACGGGAATGCTTCACTTGTGGCGAACGGGAACACGTCACATATATCTGGATCATATTGATTGCATTTCACGCATACATTCACTCTGATTGGAATTGTGTGCTGTTTGATTTATTGAAGCATTGTTAGAGCCAATAACATGCTAGGATTATTTATATATATATTTCAATATATATATCTATACCCCATATCACATGTTGAGTGTATATGTACGTGAGTTGACCCTAGCGCCTTCGCTTTGGTTGCATGTTTGTGTTTGGGCGGTCGGCCTGCTGCCAGATGTCGATGGCCGACTGGTTTTCGATGGTCTCTCCCTCGGGGGGATCAGGTATGAGCTGGTGGATCGTGATGCCCCCACCGCTTGGGTGATCGATGTTGCGGGTCACCGAGCGACGTACCGGGGAAGGGTCATGGAGGACCGGACGGATGAGCGAGGACGTCTGACGAGAGGAGTGCTACGACGTATGGAGCTGAGTTTTGACTTGCTGCCCTCAGTTCACTGTGGACACCTGCACCACCTCCGACTTCACCTTCGGATGATGAGGACCCAACGGAGATCGAGCCTGTTGTTGCTGCACCTGTTGCGCCACCTCCTGCTACTGCCATTGATCCTACCGACGTGGCGTCGTCCTCTAAGCTTGTGCGGTCGAAGAGGGAGTCTATCGTCCCATCTGCCTCGCGTCTCTTTTCTTTCTCTTCACCGCACGGCTACCGTGTGGACCCCTTGCCTACGGGCGTTGCACTTTTCTTTCCGTCACTGGAGGTTACTCGTGACGAGGTTGCTACTACAGCGGGGGCTGTTTATATATTGTATCTTAGTTCTGATTTTGTTATTGTTGGGTTTTATTTAATTCCGTCTTGTCTTAGTTATTATTATAAAAAAAAAATATTCACGTTTTTCCGCATTAAGTTTATTTTGGTTACTAAAGTGACGCCACCGAAATCGGGGTGTTACATTGTGGTATCAGAGCACGGTCGAGTCTTTCGGGAGTTGTTGGGGAATAGGTCTTCTGTGCTAGGTTGTGTGACTCTGCAAAGAGTGAAAATTGATTGTCTGCAAGCGATTTTTCGCTTAAAAATTGATTGAAGTTATTGCTTACTCATATTGTATAGTGATGCCAGAGACTATCTTGTGATGAGTACTAACTGTTTGTTTGGGCTTTGACCTTATAGTTATTACGCCTATTAACACCTTATTTGACCGTAGCTCGTATTTTAGCTATAGAAGTTATACGAGGTTTAGAATGACACGCTAAGCTTAGAAAGTAGTCTTCTACCGATGCGTTTAAAAGGAAGCTAGAAGCTGAAGAATGAATCTCATAGAGATTTCTTATGGATAGTATACGTATGATGTCGAGGGCATGTAGTTCCGTAGCGGAATCGTTGAGGATGTGAGGTCAGGATATTTGTGACTATTGGATGATAGGAACTCATTGACTGTTCCAGTGGGTTTTTCTAAATTTCACCTTCGATGTATTAGGCTTGATCAACTTAATAATGAGGGGGTGATATTCGGAATCAGAGCTGGCTATGGACTTTGATAGAAGGATTGGTAAGATTAACTTGATTGGATCGAGGATTAGTCGAGCTGGGAGGAAAAAGTTCGCATTAAGTATAAGTTCTCTTGCGAAGGAGATATAGTTTGAAGAAATGGATATTCATTTAGGAAGCATTGAAGAATTAACGGACATTAGAGGTCCAAACTTGGTGAAGGTTCAGGTATTAAGTCTATGAATTGTTGTCTTAAGTTTCTAGGACTCGAAGTTGGTTAGAATTTGATAGAGAGATTAAGAAGTTGATTGACGAGATGGTGATCAAGTTACAGAAAAGGGAAGTGTTAGTATTAAGATAACACTTGAGGTTGTCATATTTGGACAAGTTGCTTAAAGTCTAAGAGTGAGTGAAACTTGTTATGGATTTCGGTGATACAAGCTAGAGATTAGCGAGTGAATTTTGCTAAGTGGAATGAGAATCTTAGGGTAAAGATTGACTTCAGAAGCTGGAGATCATATTCGAGTAAGAGTTTTAGTGGTGTTATCATTGATGATTGTAGTTAAACCTCGGCAAGTTGAAAGATGATATGTCTGTTGAGACGCCGTTGGTCAACATTGGGACTAGAAGAGTGAAACAATCGAAGGGAAAGCAGAGTGCTTTAGTAAGAGTTATTTGACACAGACGATGCCATATGGGAGTTAGAGGAAAAGATCAAGAACAATAGTCAGAGCTTTTACTGAACCCTAAGTTTCGAGGACGAAACTTTCTTTTTGGAGGGTAGTAATGTAAGACCCAAGTTTTTAAGCTTAGAATAAGTGGAAGAGATTTCCATTTACGATTAGGCTTGATGTATTGTGAAGGGAAACCTGAACTAGAGTTTACCAAATGAAATATATTTATGAAGGAGAAAGTTCAGGAAAAGTTCAAGGATTTCATTATGATCGATAAAAGTTATAGCACGATCGTTACACGCTTAAACCTAGGTCAGAAACCCTAGTATATAGCTAATTTTCACTTTTAGGCACGCTGGCAGTTAATTCCAAAAATCTTCAGAGAAATGTTAGAACTTCTCTTTTTCCATATATCACCATCATTTCGAGGCGAAACTCTAGGATCTACGAACGTCCGATTCCAATCATCGGAAGTTTGCCGAAAACGAAACCCTGGTTTTTCAAAACCCTAGAATTTCTCGACAATGAAGACTTTTTCTATTCAGAGCTTCAAATGAATATTCTACACGCGTACACCCATTTCTCTTGATGATTTCAATCTTTCTTCAGAAGGAAGTTTTCTATTCCGACATTCGATGCAAAAAGCAACTTATCGGGTAAAATAGTTTTATACCGACTATGCTTTAGTTGCCAAAAATACAAGGAGACCTCTTTATAGTTTTGGAACTCTTTTGCCAAAACATATCTATTAATTCATGGAGAATAAAGTCGGAAAAATCAGATTCGCGAAACTTTCATTTTCCCGCGAATTTCCAACCTTTATATATAGCAAAGAAAGGAAGAAAAACACAAATTCTCCTCCATTTTCTCTCCCAAAACCGCGGCCAAGAACAAGGAAGAAGGAAGAAGAGTTTTTCTTCATCGTTTGCTTGATCGTCGATCAATCAGTTGCTACTTCAAGGCTTCGAGGTATAGTCGCTAATCCTTACCTCTGATCGCTTTTTCCATAGCTTTTCTGTAGAGTTTTCTGAGCGGATAGTTTATGGGTTTTTGCAAAACTATCCTGAATCTTTCATTTCTGATTCTAAACCTCTTCCTTATGCGCCCAAGATCACTTCTGCCGGGTTAGATTTTCCGTTATGTCGCCGGAATTCCGCCGGAATCAATTTGAACCTAAAATACCCATTTTTGGAGTTTTTGGTGTAAAGCTTCAACCTTTAGGCTGAAAACTATCGCCTTAGCTTAGTGCTAGTAGGATTAGTTGTCATAAACGTCGTTGGTGACGTCCCTGCAAAATTTTATTTTTGGGATTTCAGTTTTGAAAATCCTAAGTTAAAAATCATGACCAAAATACCCCTGCGACAGTTTTTGATCCGATAAATTTTCCGAGTTCAGAATACCCTTAGTTACGGCTTATGAAAGCATAGGAACCAAGTTTGATCGAAGAAAAATCGAGCCCCATAATTGCACAAAGTGGCCGAGCCCTATTAGGGGGGAGGAGGAAAATTTTCCTTTTCCGAAAACTTGTCTTTCGCGCTAGTTTATCGTACCTTAGAGTATAGATTACTTCGAGTAACCTTAGTAAGTATCGATAGCTTAGTTTCCGATAGATTCTAATAGTATTCTGTGATTTTATTGTAAAGGTGCTTTTGAGGATTTCCCCGAGGACCAACACTTTGAGAGCGAGGAAGCACTAGTTGATCATTCTGGAGAACCTTCAGGTGAGGGCTTCTCACTGAATCTCTAGTTAATGCTTAGGGTCGATGCTTTCGACATTGTTTACTGTTTATGCACTGGATTGTGTGTGATTGGAAAATGTTTTCTGAGGCTTCGGCTGACAATGTAGATGATTCATCTACTTAATGTTTTTGAGATTGACTTATATGCTATGTGCTATGTGGGTAATCTAGGATGTGTGGTGCATGCCTTATATGCTAAGTGCTAGGTGGTTATTGCTTAATATGTTGATATATGACATGTTGATTGACTGTGATGATCTAATTATGCTTTTGCAAAGAAATCTGAGATTCTGAATGGTGAGAATAGCGGGCAGGTCATGCCGATTTTATTTTGAGAGTTTTGAGAAAGTTTGATAGGACGAATGAGATTCGGACCTTGTTATGATGTGTATGGATCGAGACATTCTCTGGAGTCATTTGGGGATTTGGAGATCCCGAGAACTTATAGGATTTGCGATAAGTCTAAAAGGATAGTATTTTGTAAAGAAAACTCATAAGACATTAAACAACCTCTAAATCTTTAATTAATGATAATAAACTCGAAAGGAAGGCGTGGAAGTCAAATCTTAGTTTTGGAAAAACGAGAAGTGTCGTCGGATCCCAGTATTGAGAAAGTTGAGAGGCTTCGAGTATGTAGATGTTGTGGTGCTATTGGAGCAGCGTTTGTTGTTGTGCTGTTGGAGCAGCTATGTTGTTGGGCTATCCTGGGGATAAGTCCGGGAAACCGTTAGTTTCCGAGAGTGTGATACTCTGTGCTCGTTGAGCAGTTTTGACCATCGGATTGAGATGAGTCGGATGATTTGGAGATCATCATGAGTTACATGTGTTTTGTTGTGAAGAAGTGTCTTTTGTCGCAGAATCGACTTTACCTTAGGGTAAGCTTTTAGAGACATTAATTTAGCTAGAACACGTGGCGACGTGTCGAGTGAGATTCGGAGACGTTGTTTGACTAATCATCCTGCATTCATGCAACATTAATGAGGTATTAGCACAGGACGTACTCTGGACCTCGTCGGTTTCCAAAATGGTCATAAGACCCGGAATGCCGTGTAAGAGCGTTTGTAGACGACTCTTGTAGCAGACCGAAATGGCAGACCTACGGGTTTACTGCTGGTCTGGCTACCTTGGTTTGGTGTAAGAGACACGCGGGCAGAAATGGTCCCACCGTTGCTGGTGCTAGGATTGACCCGTTGATGTCCATCCCAGAGGCACGCGAGCGGAAATGGTCCCACCGTTGCTGGTGCTAGGATTGACTCGTTGTTGTCCATACCTTTGTTTGGTGTAAGAGGCACGCGGGCAGAAATGGTCCCACCGTTGCTGGTGCTAGGATTGATCCGTTTGATGTCCATCCGTTTCCGGAATGCATTTGGTTAACTGGGTTAACCGTCATTTGCAGGTCATGCAACATGCATACTAATTTAGTTGGCGAATGTGATTGTTATTTGTTAATCCTATTTGGAACATGCTAAATGTTATCGTTGTTGTTTATGTTATTGTGGAATGTGCAACCCTAGGAATGTTATCTTTAGCTATAAGCCTAAGCGGCTATTCTCTTATCTATATCTATTGGTGGTATTATTTACATAATTCTTTGGAGTTGACCCTCGCGTCTTCTGTGTGTGCTTTGGCGGACAAACGCCCTTTGTCAGATGTCTTTGGCGGGCTGGTTCACGACGGTTCACCCTTCGGGGAGAACTAGAGTTGGGATGCTGGAACAGGAGCGCATCGCGATAGCGAGCGGAGGACGGAGGATGTACCTAGACTTGGTCGTTCTGGATTTCGAATTCAGACGACGATCATGCTAGCATGTAGGATTGAGTGTTAGTGTGAGCTCCTCGAGATGGGATTAGTGTAGGAGTAGAGTCCTAGCTCGGAACATCATTTGTTCCTTTGGGAACAGGGTAGTTTCCCACCTATAGCTTTTTGTGTGGTTTCTTTACGGGAATCACAGGGAGTTGGTTGGACTTAGGAGGTCTTGTTTTAGGCCATCTGGGCTGACTTATTCTCAGTTTTGAGGGGTGGTGTTGCGGACACTTCACCTTTTTATTTGGTTTGTACATATTGCCTACGGGCGTTGCACTTTTCTTTCCGTCACTGGAGGTTACTTGTGACGAGGTTGCTACTACAGCGGGGGCTGTTTATATATTGTATCTCAGTTCTGATTTTGTTATTGTTGGGTTTTATTTAATTCCGTCTTGTCTTAGTTATTATTATAAAAAAAAAAATATTCACGTTTTTCCGCATTAAGTTTATTTTGGTTACTAAAGTGACGCCACCGAAATCGGGGTGTTACATTGTGGTATCAGAGCACGGTCGAGTCTTTCGGGAGTTGTTGGGGAATAGGTCTTCTGTGCTAGGTTGTGTGACTCTGCAAAGAGTGAAAATTGATTGTCTGCAAGCGATTTTTCGCTTAAAAATTGATTGAAGTTATTGCTTACTCATATTGTATAGTGATGCCAGAGACTATCTTGTGATGAGTACTAACTGTTTGTTTGGGCTTTGACCTTATAGTTATTACGCCTATTAACACCTTATTTGACCGTAGCTCGTATTTTAGCTATAGAAGTTATACGAGGTTTAGAATGACACGCTAAGCTTAGAAAGTAGTCTTCTACCGATGCGTTTAAAAGGAAGCTAGAAGCTGAAGAATGAATCTCATTCTAAGTTTCCAAAGACCAACCACCCAAAAGAAATTTCCCGAGGAAAGTCTAAGAATACGAACAAATGGCTATGTCTCAAAACTCAAGTTTGAACTTGCCTAGGGTTGTACATCCAACCCGAAATATCAAAGATCACCAGATCAATGAATCCCCACTCCGAAGTCGCATCAAAGCGCACAATTCAACAACATCTCAACATCATTAGGTATGTAAAACATCATAATCTCAATTCATCAACATAATCAACATCAAAGTAAAGCATAAGTCGAATTCATCGACGCCTATCATGCAGTCACATCTATTAGTAAGTTGCCCTAACCTCGAGCTGCTCCAGCCTCGTGATCTAAATCTGCTTCACACAAATGCTCTGAAACTCCCAAAGTTCCTTCAACTCGGTACCTTGAAGTAGGAACGAACTGCGCGAAGATCGGTCGAGTTTCGGCGAAAAATTTCCTCTCCTCTCCTCTCCTTGAACCGCGGCCCCAAATGGAAAGAAAATGAAGATATTTTGATTTTTTAACTATTTATAGGCAGGTGAAATCGCAGGAAAATGAAAATTTCGCGATTCCGATTTTTGCAGCACATTCACCGATGAATTCTAGGAGAGATTCTGGCGACAGAATTCCAGAACTCAAAACAAATCTCTGACATTTGGGAAAAACGATATCTAAAATCCCAAAAGCGGTGTAAGTTAATCCGTCCCGAAAAACTACTTTTTGCTGTGATGGTCAGACGACAAAACTTTGTTCTGAAGAAATATTGGAATTGTCGAAACAAATTTGGCAGCGCGGACGGAAACTTCGTTAGAAGTCCCGAATAGAAAAATTCTTCATCCAGCGCTTGAATTTAGGGTTTCGAAGCAAAGAAATTAGCGTCGTCGGACTTCCGAAAAGTAAATACTATCATGCGTACAGTCCAGGGTTCCGAAATGAAATGCTGGTCGAAGGAAAAATAAAGAGAACCTTTAAATTTCCTAAGGATTTGAAATCTCACTTAAAACGTTGCTCTAAAAGCGAAATTAGCCTATTCTGGACACGCTCGCCATAAGGCAGGTGTGCAGACGACTCGCACTAATTCCTACAGCGACTACGCAACATTCCTCAAGCAATTCCTGAACTTTCTTCTTCATTAATCTTTCTCAAACAGCAAACTCCTGTCACGCTTACACTGATTCTACGCGTGAGTCGGAAATTAACTTGTTCTGTAAATCCAGGTCTTACAAGCGTGGACGTCTGACGAGGGGAGTTCTACGACGCATGGAGCTGAGCTTCAACTTGCCGCCTTCAGTTCGCTGTGGACCGGGTATGGCCGAGGACCAACCGCACCACCTTCATCTTCATCGGACGAGGAGGACCCATCCGAGATCGAGGCTGATGTACACCTGTCGCGCCACTTCCTGCTACTGCTGTCGATCCTACGGACGTTGCGTCGTCCTCAAGGCTCGTGGAGCCGAAGATGGAGCCTGTTGTTCCATCTGCCTCTCGCTGTTTTCCGTTTACTCCATCACACGGCTACCGTATGGAACCCCTGGTTCGTGTGGTGGAGGAGGATGTCCTTTCTGAGGAGGTAGATGTTGAGATGGGCTCGACTAGGGTTGTTCGCAGGACAGTTAGGAAGGAGGTCGTGGACTTGGATACCGAGATGATCACGGTGGACTCTAACACCGACACCGACGTCGACAGCTACTCGCCGAGCGACAAGGAGGAGGAGGAGGAGCTTTGAGCGGTACTGGGAGGGTAGGTTTAGGCAGGCGTCATATTTTGTGTAGAGCTCTGATTCGTTTTGCTTTTGGGACAGGGTAGGTTCCCGACGCATGGATTTTTGTGTGGTTCTCTTACTGAGGGATCACAGTGAGTCAGTCGGACCATAGGGGTCTTTGCTGAGGCCATTTTGAGGCCGACTTACTCTTGGAGGATTGTAATTATAACTTTTACTCACACTTCTGGATCTGTACATATTTGCCTACAGGCACACTACTTTGGAGTCACTGCGAGTGCGCGTGACGTGAGAGTGCAGCTGTGGCTGTACGTGTTTATATGATGTACATCGGTTAGTTTTAGTTGCTGGGTTATGTCTTTATTTTCTATCTTTTTATTAAAAAGGAAAAAAAATAATACATGTTTTCGGTGTAAAGTTTATTTTTGAGTTACTAAAGTGACACCTGGAAATCGGGGTGTTACATTGTGGTATCAGAGCCTATTTGAGTCTTTTGGGAGTCTTTGGGGAATAGGTCTTCTGTGCTAGGTTGTGTGACTCTGCAAAGAGTGAAAATTGATTGTCTGCAGAGCGATCTTCGCTCTAATTGATTGCCTCATTACTTGATCATATGGGATAGTCTTCTGGTGCTATCATACAATTAGGACTAACAGTTTTCATGGGGTAACAGACGATGGTGAACACGAATCAGCTAGCTGAGATGATGGCCACTATGGCTCAGGCAATGACTAATCAGGCAAATGACAACGCTCAGAGGCGTGCTGCGGAGGAAGCGCGTGATCAACACCAGCGTCAGAGGGAGTTAACTCTGGATCAGAACAAGGGGCTGAATGACTTTAGGAGATAGGATCCACCTAAGTTCTCGGGTGGTACTGACCCGCACAAAGCGGATCTCTGGATCGAGGAAATAGAGAAGATCTTTGGTGTGCTACAGACTACTGAGGGAGCCAAGGTGGGTATGGCAACCTTTCTACTGTTGGGTGATGCTGAGTACTGGTGGAGGGGCGCCAAATGGATTATGGAGGCAAACCATGTGGAGGTGAACTGGAATTCATTTTGTGCTGCTTTTCTGGAGAAGTATTTTCCTGATAGTGCTCGTGATGAGCGTGAAGCGCAGTTTCTCACTCTTCGTCAAGGGAGCATGACTATTTCGGAATATGCTGCTAAGTTGGAATTATTGGCCAAACACTTCCGATTTTTCCGTGATCAGGTTGATGAACCCTACATCTGCAAGCGCTTTGTGAGGGGACTGAGGGCTGATATTGAGGACTCAGTGAGACCGTTAGGGATCGTGTGGTTTCAGGCATTGGTTGAGAGGGCTACAGAGGTAGAGCTGATGAAGAACAGGAGATTGAACAGGGCTGGAGTTGGAGGACCAGTGAGGTCGACACCTCAGAGTTTTCAAGGAAGGGGAAGATTTCAGGCGAAGAAACCTTATCAGCGTCATGCGGGGAGAGGGTTTACCCCAGGATCTTACAAGCCGATGGCTGCTGTTGCTACTTCTGGAGGGTCGGGAAACCGTACCCCAAACCGTGACGTGACCTGCTTTAGGTGTGGAGCAGTCGGACACTATGCAAGCAGTTGCACAACACCACCAAGATGCTTCAACTGCAATCGACCCGGGCATCTGGCTGTGGACTGCAAGACACCTAAGGCTGAACCGTCTGTGAATACTGCTAGTAGAAAACGCCCAGCTGCGAGGGGAAGAGTATACACAATGGATGGCGAAGATGCTGGAGGAGTGGATGGCTTGATCAGAGGGGAATGTGAAATCAACAGTAACCTTCTAACTGTACTCTTTGATTCTGGTGCAACTCATTCTTTTGTCTCTAAGGATTGCGCATCAAGACTGAATCTGCCTATTACTGCTTTGAGTTTTGATCTTATGGTGACTACACCTGCTAGGACCCTACTTGCTAATGCCGCATGCATGCACTGTTCAGTAGTATATAGAGATAGAACTTTTCATGCCAATCTAGTATGCTTACCCCTTAAAAACCTAGATGTAATCCTAGGGATGGATTGGTTATCCCACTACCATTGTCTTTTGGACTGTAGTCGAAATAAAGTGGTGTTCCCCGACTCGGATCTTTTCGAGTACCTTTCTACTAACCACATTAGTGCATCGTTGAGCGAGGGCACTCAGAAGTACTCTTCATTGCTAAGTAAGGAGGGAAGGAAGGACTCAGATGTTCATGGTATCCCGGTGGTTCGAGACTTCGCTGATGTTTTTCCTGGAGACGTACCTGGATTACCGCCAGTACGCGACGTAGAGTTCGTGATCGACATTGTATCCGGAACCGGACCGATTTCGTTCACACCTTACCGTATGGCACCTGCAGAGCTAGTAGAGTTGAAGTCTCAGTTAGAGGATCTTTCGGCAAAAGGATTCATTCGACCAAGTGTCTCACCGTGGGGAGCGCCAGTGCTTTTAGTCAAGAAGAAAGACAGAAAGTCTAGATTATGTGTGGACTATCGACAACTCAACAAGGCGACGGTCAAGAACAGATACCCGTTACCGAGGATAGATGATTTGATGGATCAACTACGAGGGGCTGCTGTATTCTCCAAGATAGACTTGAAGTCGGGCTATCATCAGATCAGAGTGAAGACTGAGGATATACCGAAGACTGCTTTCAGAACTCGCTACGGACACTATGAGTACCTAGTGATGCCGTTTGGAGTGACGAATGCACCTGCTGTTTTCAAGGACTACATGAACCGCATCATTCATGAGTTCTTGGATCGATTTGTAGTGGTGTTTATTGACGACATTCTGATTTATTCGAAGGACGCCAAGGAACATGAAGAACATTTGCGCCAAGTTTTACAAGTGTTGCGAGAGAAAAAGCTGTACGCGAACCCTTCCAAGTGTGAATTCTGGCTTGAGGAAGTCAACTTCTTAGGCCATGTTATCTCAAGAGAAGGCATAGTTGTGGACCCAGCGAAGGTGGAGACTGTTTTGGCTTGGGAACAACCGAAGACAGTGACCGAAATCAGAAGTTTTGTGGGTTTAGCTGGATATTATAGATGCTTCATTGAGGGATTTGCCAAGATTGTTGGACCTTTGACTCAACTTACGAGGAAGGATCAACCTTTTGCATGGATTGAGGTGTGTGAATCAAGTTTTCAGACTCTGAAGGAACGTTTGACGACGTCACCTGTGCTTTTTTTGCCACAATTGGAAGAACCTTATGTGGTCTACTGTGATGCTTCACATCAAGGCTTGGGATGTGTACTGATGCAACATCGGAAAGTGGTGGCTTATGCTTCGAGACAGTTGAAGACTCACGAGAAGAACTACCCGACGCACGATTTGGAGTTAGCTGCCATTGTGTTTTCGCTCAAAATCTGGAGGCATTACCTCTATGGTTGTACTTTCACGATATTTAGCGATCACAAGAGTCTTAAATACTTGTTCGATCAGAAGGAGCCGAACATGAGACAACGAAGATGGATGGAGTTCATCAAGGACTACGAGTTTACGCTGCAATATAACCCTGGTAAGGCAAATGTAGTTGTTGATGCTTTGAGTAGGAAGATGCATGTCTCGTCAATGATGGTTAAAGAGCTGGAGTTGCTGGAACAATTTCGAGATATGAGTTTGGGTGTGACACCGTCTGAGGGAATGTTGAAGTTTGGTATGATCAGAATCGCCAGTGGATTGATGGAAGAGATAAGAGAGCAACAATTGCAAGATGCGTTTCTGCTAGAGAAGAGAAACTTAGTGATTCAAGGGAAAGACCCGGAGTTCAAGATAGGGACTGACAACATCCTACGATGCAAGGACAGAGTTTGTGTACTTAACAACCCAGAATTGAGAAGGCTGATCATGGATGAAGGGCACAAGAGCAAGTGGAGCATTCATCCTGGAATGACAAAGATGTATCAAGACTTGAAACTGAATTTCTAGTGCCCGGGAATGAAGAAACAAGTGGCCGAGTATGTAGCTGCATGTTTGACTTGTCAGAAGGCTAAAGTAGAGCATCAGAGACCTACCGGTATGTTACAGAGTTTAGATGTGCCAGAATGGAAATGGGATAGCATCTCCATGGATTTTGTGGTGGCATTGCCAAGAACACAGAAGAGACACGATTCGATTTGGGTAATCGTGGACCGTTTGACCAAGTCAGCGCATTTTCTACCAGTGAGAACTACTTACAACGTGGAAAAGTTGGCTGAGATTTATGTGGCCGAGATTGTGAGACTACACGGAGTTCCGACGAGTATTGTGTCTGACCATGATCCGAAGTTTACATCGCACTTTTGGGGAGCTCTTCATGACGCGTTAGGAACCAAGCTGAGATTAAGTTCGGCGTATCATCCACAAACTGACGGGCAAACAGAGAGAACTATTCAGACGTTAGAGGATCTACTGCGTGCTTGTGTATTAGACAACAGAGGAAGCTGGGATGATCTCCTGCCATTGATCGAATTCACATACAACAATAGTTTTCATGCGGCGTATGAAGCTTTGTATGGTCGAAAGTGTAGGACACCGCTGTGTTGGTATCAAGATGAGGAGAGTTTGTTGATTGGGCCAGAACTTCTGCAACAGACGACTGAGAAGGTTAAGCAGATCAGAGAAAATATGAGAGCTTCGCAGAGCAGACAGAAGAGTTATGCCGATCAGCGACGCAGAACCCTAGAGTTCGAAGAGGGCGACCATGTGTTTTTACGAGTTACTCAGACTACTGGAGTTGGCCGGGCTATTAAGTCAAGGAAGCTCACGCCAAAGTTCATGGGACCTTACCAGATCACTTTGCGTATCAGATTGCGCTACCACTGTTTCTTTCCAACATTCACGATGTATTTCACGTGTCTCAATTGAGGAAGTACATTTCAGACATTACACAGTAAACCAAACATCATCATTTTCGTAAAGAATTTTCGCCGTTCAATTATTAATCTTGATTTAATGACAAAGATTCAATTATTACGAAACTCTTGAAAACTTTACGATATAAATCCGCGGAATAAATAGGACATGTATTTCTGAATAAAATAACTCGTAAATAAAAGGAACCATAATCAAATACATAAATGAATCCTTGGGCTAAAGCCCTATGTCAACGATACATCAAAAACCGGGAAAACAAAACTGATAAAGATAGATCAACACCACGAACACTCAACCCCCCAGCAAGGTAATATCAGTCACTCGTCGAGCCAACCGCACTGTCTCTGGTACTTCTTCACAGGAGCCCTGACCTCCGGTGCATCTCCACGCCCCTCCGTCTCGGCATCCCTAGGTGCATCAGCTGCTGCAACATACCGTGGAGCAAAGACATCCATAGGCTCAGCAGGAACTGGAAGGGACTCGAGAGGCGGAGCTGGAAAGTCGCCAAGGCGTGCCCACCAATCTGGTGCCCCGAGCACCCGTGAAGAAACCTCCCCTCCCGCAATCCTCTGTGGAGATTTCAAGCACGAACCCTCGTCTCCTGGATGTAAGAAGCGACAAGGTACAAATGGCATCTTGACCTTGCCCCACTCTATGCTCTGAGTCTCGACGACGTTCCTATGCCGGTCACGTCCCGTGATCGTAGCGCTGCCGACGTAGATGTGACGTGCCTTGGTAGAGTCGGACTGCCAGGCGTTGTCCTTATGCTGGTCAGGTAAGTCCATCGTCCACGAGACCACTGTACTCTTGGTCTTCATCATCTGGGCCCCCCCTAGAATAACACATAAACAAACAACAGGGTCAGATCTCATGTTCTCATATAACATTCACATATCCAGGTAATACTCATAAATAACAAGGTATAATAGGCATTAACTTTATATTATATCTCAGTCAGTCACCTAAGTTCAGTTAGGCTAGCGACCTCACCATTCACACAACCACCTCAACACCAATGGCCATAATCACGATCATCCGCAGATGAACAACTCTCGGAGGGGACACACCGTACAACCCTCATTCATGTGGGGGGACACACCGTCCGCCAGACACACTGTCCGTCCACAAAATCACAAGGTGACCGCAGTCAACCAATCACGTGGGGACACACCGTACAACCCACAAAACACCCTCGCGTGCAAGTAACCGTTTGTCTCTAACGGTACCACGTTCTCATGTCCCATTGTCTTCACTAGACCTATGTCCAATTATTCATATTTTACTTGCAAGCAATTAAGTTCTCATTTCTCTTTGTTAAGGGCTCTATTGAGTCAACCTAGAGTCTTGACATTTTCACAAGACTTATACAACTCAAATGACAGTAAAAATCACAGCACCAAAAGGAATTACAGCTAGATGAGCGATCTTTTGGCAATAATCAAGATAGGCAACATATAAGTCATACCAAGGCTCTTAGACATGTTCTCATGCATATCAATACTTAGATCATGGCAACTCCACCAATCAAGCTATCACATAAACTTGTGCAAGAGTCGGAAAGAAGAAAACTTGCCAACAACCACAACAGTGGCTTAGCCGAACCCCAAAGGGTCCAAGGTTTTCTAAAACACTTCCTTCCTTCCATCTCAACTTCACAAGTCAATGTCCAGCCAACAAACATAAACATATACTCTCCAAAAATCCAGAAAAGATCATGTTACAAATTGCTTGTTAAAATCATGTGATAATCTAGACAAATCTAGCATAAAATCATGGTTTTCATACATAAAACCTAGGGTCATTTGGCAAACATTAACCTACTGATCATGGCATCACACAAGCTTCACAAATATGGTAAAAATTCCAGAAACAATCAGCAACAATCAATACATCGAAAAGCTAAAGAAAAATCCACCAAAACCCAAGATTTTGGCCTAGCCGAGAGCACTATTTGCTCTAGGGTTCGCTCTTTTTTTTTTTGAAAAACATTTGGCCATCCTCTAGGCAATTGAACAGCAGAAAAACATCAACCTAAGAATCATCATTCTCAGCCCTAAGCATGCAAATTCAGTACAGCATTCGTTCTAAACATCAACATGGCAAAACTAGTCCAAATTGGCAACTATGGCAAGTAGCATGGTATCAACTTGTATCAAATTTGAGGCTGCAAATTTCAAACTCTTAAACATGCATTCTACCCTCATCCAAACATACATCATACACCAAACTAAGATCAGATTATAGTCATGCTAACTAAGGAATCCATCAACATATAAAACCTAGACTCTACCCACTAGATCCACCCCTTACCTTAGATGTTGGGTTTGAGAAAGATGAAGGTTTGGTTATGGAAAAGATGAATGGAAATGGCTACTCTCTGATGAACCTTCAACCTTGGTCTGGTCTCCTCCTCTCCCTCTTGATCACACTTGCTTTCACTCTTTGCTCTTCTCCTTTCTTCCTCTCTAGCCGCCACTCTCTCTCACCCTTTCTCTCTTCTTTTCTTTCTTTTTCACTTCTGAATTGTGTGGGCAAAACAAGAGTGTGTGGTTAGGTTTCAAATCAGCCTTATTAGGTCTCTCAAAACTGAAGCAAAGATGCCCCTTTTGCCCCTCAATACACGGCCAAAACATGCACAAGCAAGGGCATGCACAATTCACAATTTTTGAATGGGAACAAGGCATTAATGGCACTTAATTTCCTATTAATCCTTGTCTCAAAACTGATCAACCTTTGATCATGAGCCTTAAAACCTAACTATTTTCTCAGAACTCATGCTAATTAGTCAACCAATTCAGCACAACCAAGTCAAACAAGTCTTCCCTCCTTCCTTCCTCATGGAATTCGACTAGCATACATCATGGGCTAGGTTTTCCTTTTCTCTTCTCCCTTCATAACTTGGCCCAAGTCCAACTAAATACTCTCCTAGCTACTGATTAAGAGGCTCAAATAAATCAAGGCAAACTCCTTCTCTTGATTTTAAAGAAATAAATTCGGACTTAAGAATTTTATTCTAACAAAATTGCTAGTACACTACAGCCTGACCTTCCGTCACTAAAACAAGGCTATCTCGGGCTACAGAGGTCGGAATGACCTGAAACCAACGAGAGAATTTATCTAACTCAGAGAGCAACAACTCTCATGAAGGAAGCTTTCCAAGATTAGGTCTTTAAGACCTCTCAAAAATTCACACAAGGTCACGGACAATTTAGCAATTAAATCAAACTTCACTAGAAATTTCACTTTTATTCAATAAATCACTTAAGCAATACATAAGTAAGGTTAGGGTCTTACATTTGAGGCACCGCCGGTCAGCATTGGAGACAGAAGAGTGAAACAGCTGAGAGGGAAGCAGATTGCATTAGTGAAAGTGATATGGAACAACGATACGGGAGACGCTACATGGGAATTGGAAGACAAGATCAAGGAACAGTATCCCGGACTTTTCACGGAACCCTGAGTTTCGAAGACGAAACTTTCTTTTTGGAGGGGAGTATTGTAAGACCCGGATTTGCAGAACTGGAATAAATGTTTATTTTTCCGACTCACGCGTAGAACCAGTGTAAGCGTGACAGGAGTTTACAGTTTGGGAAAGTTCATTGAAGAAGAAATTTCAGGATTTGCTTGAGGATAGTACCATAGTCATTTTAGGAGTTAGTGCGAGTCGTCTGCACACCCGCCTTATGGCGAGAGTGTCCAGAATAGGCTAATTCCGCTCTTAAAGCAATGTTTAAACGAAATTTCAAATCCTTGGAAAAATAAGAAGTTCTCTTTATTTTTCCTTCGACCAGTGTTTCATTTCGGAACCCTGGACTATACGCACGATGGGATTCACTTCTCGGAAGTCCGTCGACGCTAATTTCTTTGCTTTAAAAACCCTAAATTCAATCATTGAATGAAGACTTTTTCTATTCGGAGCTTTTAACGAAGTTTCCATCCGCGTTGCCAGATTTCTTTCGACGTTTCCAATCTTTCTTCAGAACGAAGTTTTGTCATCTGACTTTCACAGCAAAAAGTAGTTTTTCGGGGCAAATTAACTTACACCGCTTTGTTATCGTTTTTCTCAAATTCAAGAAACCTGTTTTGAGTTCTGGAATTCTGTCGCCAGAATCTCGCTTAGAATTCACCGATGAACGTGCTGTAAAAATCGGAATCGCGAAATATTCATTTTCTCGCGATTTCACTCTCCTATAAATAGTAGAAAAATCAAAATATCTTACCCATTCACCACATAGAGGCCGCGGGTTTGGAGGAGAAAGGAAAGGAGAAGAACTTCGTCGTTTCTCGACCGATCTTCGAGCAGTTTGTCTCTATTTCACGGCATCGAGGTAACTTGCTTGATTCTTACCTTTGATCATTCTTTTTGTCGCGTTTCTTTATCTCTTTCTGTGCTCAAAGTTTCGAGCTTTTCGTAAAACTGTCCGATTTTCCCGATTTTTCTTTTGAACTACCTTCCATGCTTGCCCAACAACCTAGAACACTCGCCGTTGTTCGCCGATTTCGATCGAGTCGCCGAGGATATGAAAAACTGTATAAAAACCCTTTAGCGCACATATTGAAACTTTAATGTCGAAAAGTCACAATCCGACTTAGTGCCTTTAGGATTAGTTGCTACAAATGTAGTTGTGAACGTTCCCATCAAATTTGTTTTCCGAAGTTTTAACTTTGAGTTTTTGAGCTTTAATTTTGGACCAAAATGCCCCTAACTAGTCGTATTTCGACCCGGTCGTTCTAAAATTTTTCCGACAGTTTCTTTTCCCTAGTTTTACCCTAAAACTACCTAGGAATTAATTTAGATCAAAGAAAAAGCGCCGGAACCCTTTTCTCTTTAGGGCCGAGAGCATGTTTATGGGGGGAGGTTTTCGTTTTTGCGATAACTCGTCCTCTCGTGCTCGATTGTTGTACTCTGAAGCTTTAAATGCTTTGTCTATCGTTAATTAGTTGTGTTGTGATCGAGCTAATCGATTTTGTGTGGATTTCTGCTTTGTTTTCTCCGAGGTTCAGTTGAAGGAACTTTGGGTACTACGGAGCAACTTTGTGAGGAGAACCTATATCGCGAGGCTGGAACAACTCGAGGTTAGGGCAACTTACCTATTAGCTAAGATTGCATGATAGGCGTCGATAAATTCGACTTGTGTATTATTTTGATATTGATTATGATGATGAATTATTGCTATGTTGCTACCATGACTTATGATATTGATGTTTTACTAAATTGTGCGCATTGACGCGATTTCGGGGCGAAGAATCACTGAATTGATTTCTTTTGATCTTTCGGGTTGGAGGAAAAACTCTAGGCAAGTCCAAACATGGGATTTTGAGACCTAGCCATTCGTTTGTATACTTAGACTTTCCCCGGGGATTAAGTTTGGGTGGATTTTGGGCAAACTTAGAAAGAATAGAATCTTGGAAACTAGAGACTTTAGGAAACTTAGTATTCAAGAACTAAACTCATAACCTGACTAATTCAATTCGAAATGTTTTCATTAACGAATAAACCACAGGGAATCTAAAAGGGAAAATGATTGCGAAAGACGGGAAAAAGTCGACTTTGTCGTGGGTTCTGGAGAATTAGTGGACATCACGGGGGTGAGCCACGGTGACGAGAGGAAGTCACCGAGTACTTTGATACTCTTGTTGTTGGAGTTGTGTCGTAGGGTCGGCATTAAACTCTTGAGTTTGAATTTGAGAATTAAGCTAAGCACTTGCGTTGTGAGGACGATTCGATGTTTGGCTAACCATATTGCATCATGCATACATTCGAGGTTTGTACGATCGAAAGATTGGGCCTCGGTGAAGTTGGGACGACTTCACGAAGGTTGGGACGGCCTTCATCGAAGAACACATGGATGTATCTTCGGCATAGCGGGCAGAGTGGTACGACCTAGGGTGGTTGGGACTGATCTGACTATGCATGAGTTTGTAAGTGACACCCGAGTGGAAATGGTTAAACATTAGGCCAGTGTTAGGACTGACTCGATGGTGCCCATCCCAATTGAACTATCCGGATCATATTGAATTGCATTTCACGCATACATTCACCCTGACTGGAATCGTATGCTATCTGAATTATCGAAGCATTGTTAGAGCCGAAAACATGCTAGGATTATTTATATATATACATAAACATATATATCTATACCCCAATCACATGTTGTATGTATAATTACTTTATTCCGTGAGTTGACCCTAGCGCCTTGGCTTTGGTTTCGTGTTTGTGTTTGGGCGGTCGGCCTACTGCCAGATGTCGATGGCGGACAGGTTTTCGATGGTCTCTCCCTCGGATGAGTTGGTTGACCAGCATGCCCCCACCGCTTGGGTGATCGATCTTGTGGATCATCGGGCGACGTACCAGGGAAGGGTCATGGAGGACCGTACTGACGAGCATGGACGTCTGACGAGGGGAGTTCTACGACGCATGGAGCTGAGCTTCAACTTGCCGCCTTCAGTTCGCTAGGGACCGGCACTGGCCGAGGACCACCTGCACCACCTTCATCTTCATCGGACGATGAGGACCCATCCGAGATCGAGGCTGATGTTGATAAACCTGTCGCGCCACTTCCTGCTACTGCTGTCGATCCTACCGACGTTGCGTCGTCCTCGAGGCTCGTGGAGCCGAAGAGGGAGCCTGTTGTTCCATCTGCCTCTCGCCGTTTTCCGTTTACTCCATCACGCGGCTACCATGTGGAACCCCTGGTTCGTGTGGTGGAGGAGGATGTCCTTTCTGAGGAGGTAGATGTTGAGATGGGCTCTAGGGTTGTTCGTAAGACAGTTAGGAAGGAGGTCGTGGACTTGGATACCGAGATGATCACGGTGGACTCTGACTCCGACACCGACGTCGACAGCTATTCGCCGAGCGACGAGGAGGAGGAGGAGGAGCTTTGAGCGGTACTGGGAGGGTAGGTTTAGGCAGGCATCATATTTTGTGTAGAGCTCTAATTCGTTTTGCTTTTGGGACAGAGTAGGTTCCCGACGCATGGCTTTTTGTGTGGTTCTCTTACTGAGGGATCACAGTGAGTCAGTCGGACCATAAGGGTCTTTGCTGAGGCCATTTTGAGGCCGACTTACTCTTGGAGGATTGTAATTATAACTTTTACTCACACTTTTGGATCTGTACATATTTGCCTACAGGCACACTACTTTGGAGTCACTGCGAGTGCGCGTGACGTGAGAGTGCAGCTGAGGCTGTACGTGTTTATATGATGTACATCGGTTAGTTTTAGTTGCTGGTTTATGTCTTTATTTTCTATCGCTTTATTAAAAAGGAAAAAAAATAATACCTGTTTTCTGCGTAAAGTTTATTTTTGAGTTACTAAAGTGACACCTGGAAATCGGGGTGTTACACTTAACATGTATTGTTACAAGCTAAAGAAAAATATTTGTGTTTTATCATACAAAAAATTAGAGAAGTTAGATGGAGAAAAGTTAAAGAAAAATACTATTTTCTCTTATATGGTAGCTACTAGTAAATAGTGAGTACATACAAAAAAATATAATGGATCCAAAAAATATTCTAACATCACATGGTTCACAATTATGTATAACACTTTTCTTTTCTTAGGATGTTGTTGCTGAGTCAAGAGGCTTGGGTGTTGGTTAACTTATATGCGCGAAGCCAAGAAATCGAAGCCCTGTCTAAACAAAAAATAATGGTAATAACAACAATAGTAATAATAGTAATAATAATAATAATAATAATAATAATAAATTATTTTTATTATTTTTTGTTTCAGACCGAGATGGATTGATTGGCTTTGTGCATATAAGTTAACCACCACTCAAGCC
Organism: Lotus japonicus; assembly: GCF_012489685.1. NCBI lineage: Eukaryota > Viridiplantae > Streptophyta > Magnoliopsida > Fabales > Fabaceae > Lotus > Lotus japonicus. The sequence goes on from NC_080043.1 coordinate 58,813,585, forward strand.
TCTTGCCTCAGCAACAACATCAGAAGAAAAGAAAAGAACAGAGAGCACACATGGAGGCGTCTTCTTCATCTATCTCTGCATCGTGGGATGAAGTGATCGAAGGTGAACGAGAAATTCAAGTGGAGACCAAGGAGATAACCCCAATGGAGTTGATTTCTCAAACTACAGAGCTGACGCAACAAGACACTCAAACGGAGGTGGCTTCCCATCCTGAATCTAAAGAGCTGACGCAGCGACAATTGTATGAACTCATCGAGGAAAGTTTGGGACATTCCAAGCTGTTCTTGTCGCAGTTGCAATGTTTTTCGATGCGCAACAGTGCTTCGTTGGAATTAATGCTGACGATTACCCGAGGTGGCACTGCAAGGAAAATGCAACCTTGGTGTAGACATTTGTAGAATTCCGAAAGCCTCATGGTCATGTAACTATCCGACGTCCATGACAATCGTTTCCGATTGGGGACTCGAGTGTGCAAGCTGAATCATAACCACATTAGAAACTAAAAACTATAAAGTCCTATTTATAGGCAAACTTCTGATTGTCACACGCACACAACACACTGCACGCAAATGCTCACACGCATACTGCATTCACATGCGCTTCATCTTATGCCGCCACAGCTGCAAATACCCAAAAAGCACCTAGTACGTAAAATAAAGTGCATACAAAAGAAAAAATGCATAAATATTAGTATACACTATCAAAATGTATTTTTAGTAGCATTAATATTATTAAATTGTGGCATTTTGTTTCTTAAATACCGATTAAGTATGCCACAAATTAATTATCCATACACATTTTTTTCTAGAGCCAAATTCACTAATTGAACTAGCTAGCTAGATGATCGTAATCTATATACCAAAAAGAAAACTATTAGGCTAAATCACAAAGTGAAGAAGCATAATTTTTTACCACATGTCCCTTGCTGCTTGGCTTGAGTAACTGCTCTTCTTCCCCTCTAGTCCATGCGAGCAACCTCTCCCTCATCTGAATGGCGATCAAGAAGTAGTGATCTACCACTAGTTGTGGTGGCTTGAGAAGTATTGAATGTGGAAACAAGGTGAACGAGTGTTACGTAGGAGAGGAAGAGAATTAAAGAAAGGGTAGCCATGATTAACGATTTTAGAGTGTGAGAGAATATTGAGAGACAATTGTGTTAAAGAAAGAAGCAAAAGGAACCTTTATATAGTAGAATAGTTGAGAGTGTTTAGAGATGTTAGATGGAGAAAAGTTAGAAGAAAAATTCATTTTTTTTCTCTTATATGGTTGTTGCTAGAAAATAATGAGTAAAGGCAAAAAATATAAAGGATCCAAAAAAATATTTTCTCATCACAAATCTTTTCTCAATTTTCTGAATAAACACTTTTTATTTCCTTTTTCTTAACATGTATTGTTACAAGCTAAAGAAAAATATGTGTATTTTAGCATACAAAAAATTGGAGAAGTTAGATGTAGAAAAGTTAAAGAAAAGTACTCTTTTCTCTTATATGTTGCTACTAGTAAATAGTGAGTACATGCAAAAAAATATAATGGATCCAAAAAATTATTCTCACATCCCATGGTTCACAATTATGTATTAATCTTTTCTTTTATAAGAATGTTGTTGCTGAGGCAAGAGGCTTGGGTGTTGGTTAGCTTATATGCGCGAAGCCAAGCAATCGGAGCCCGGTCTAAACAAAAAATAATAGAAATAATAATATTAATAATAATAATAATAATAATAATAATAAATTATTTTTATTATTTTTTGTTTTAGACCGAGATGGATTAATTGGCTTTGTGCATATAAGCTAACCACCACCCAAGCTTCTTGCCTCAGTAACAACATCCTAAGAAAAGAAAATAAAATAGAGCACACATGGAGGCGTCTTCTTCATCTATCTCTGCATCGTGGGATGAAGTGATCGAAGGAGAACGAGAAATTCAAGTGAGGACCAAGGAGATAACCCCAATGGAGTCGATTTCTCACCCTACAGAGCTGACTCAACAAGACACTCAAACGGAGGTGGCTTCCCACCCTGAACCTGAAGAGCTGACGCAGCAACAATTGGATGAACTCATCGAGGAAAGTTTGGGACATTTTTTGTGGAGTGAGTTCCTCCAAGCTGTTCTTGTCGCAGTTGCAATGTTTTTAGGGGCGCAACAGTGTTTCGTTGGAATTAATGCTGACGATTACCCAAGGTGGCACTGCAAGGAAAATGTAACCACAACATGCCACCCTGATGTAGACATATGCAGAATTCCGAAAGCCTCATGGTCATGTAACTCTCCGGCGTCCTTGACAATCGTTTCCGATTGGGGACTCAAGTGTGGCAGCTGAATCATAACCGCGTTAGAAACTAAAAACTATAAAGTCCTATTTATACGCAAACTTCTGATGGTCACACACACACAGCACACTGCACGCACATGCTCACACGCATACTGCATTCACATGCGCTACCTCTTATGCCGCCACAGTTAGAAATACCCAGCAAGCACCTAGTAATTAAAATAAATTGCTTACAAATGGGAAAATGCATAAATATTAGTATACACTATCAGAAATGTATTTTTAGTTGCATTAATATAATTAAATTGTGACATTTTTTTCTTAAATACCGGTTCAGTATGCCACAAATTAATTATCCATACACATTTTTTTCTAGAGCCAAATTCACTAATTGAACTAGCTGGCTAAATGATCGTAATCTATATACCAAAAAGAAAACTATTAAGCTAAACCACAAAGTGAAGAAGCATAATTTTTTACCTAGTGTCCTTTGCTGCTTGACTTGAGTAACTGCTCTTCTTTCCCTCCTTTCCATGTGAGCAGCCTCTCCCTCATCTGAATGGTGATCAAGAAGTAGTGATCTACCACTAGTGGTGGTGGCTTGAGAAGTGTAGAATGTGGAAATATTGTGAAAGAGTGTTACGTAGGAGAGGAAGAGAGTTAAAGAAAGGTTAGCCCTAATTAACGGTTTTAGAGTGTGAGAGAATATTGAGAGACAATTGTGTTAAACAAAGAAGCATAAGGAGCCTTTATATAGTTGAAAAGTTGAGAGTGTTTACAGAAGTTAAATGGAGAAAAGTTAGAAGAAAAATTCATTTTTTTTCTCTTATATGGTTGTTGCTAGAAAATAATGAGTACGTGCAAAAAATATAAAGGATCCAAAAAAATATTTTCTCATCACAAATATTTTCTCAATTTTCTTAATAAAGACTTTTTATTTCCTTTTTCTTAACATGTGTATCACCCCGTTTTTAATTAAAATAATGTTGGTATTTTATTTGAATTATGATTATATTGTATGGTGGTTTAATAGGTGATATAATAATACTTTAATGAAATAAAATATTTTTTTTGTGATGCTGGGTGTTTTATTAAATGGAAGAGTTAGGGGGTGAAAGTTAGGATTAAAAATAGAGACAAGGACTAGGAGAGATTTTAGGTTTTTTAGTTTAGCCCTTTTAGGTTTTTTAGTTTAGTCAACATGTTCCCAATGTGAAAGGTCACGCTGGGTGGATCCTATTGATTGACCTCTGGGAGGTTTGGTTTTCCTCTCCTTGGACGATTGATTGTGCTTTATCTTCACTTCAGGAGGACACAATGAACTGATTTGAGGACAATAAAGCTCTTTAAGCTTCCTTCTCAGCATACTTTGGCCCGCATCATCCAAGGTATTGAAATGAGCCCACAAAGCCTCAATCTCTAGCGGCATGCATCCACTATTTGAGGTTTGACTCTCCACAACAGGCACTTGTTCCCAAGAAAGTATCTTCCAAAATGGATCAACTGCTGCATACGGAATTGAGGCCATACTCTGAAGTGCACAAGCGCAAGGTAGTCCATGAGTGACTTTCATCACGCAACCGCATTTCTCACCATGACCCCAAAATCTGTTTTGTTCATCATACATTAGGTGAAGTGCATGTTTAGCAACAAATCCTCTCATATTCTTATACATTGGAGACTTGAAACGGTGCTCTACAATGTTAATACTGCGCTCAAACGATGCTTGTATTGCATTGTGGCGTACAATGGTCAACCTATCAATTGCTTCCCATGAATCGCACAGGTTACCCTTGCCGTTCCTAAGCATCTTCTTCAAGCTTGCATGTGCACTTTCAGCCCTGCATACAAACATGAAGCTAGTCTATCAAGCTTATCAAATGCATACAAAAAATGAAACAAGCCTATCAAATGAATCAATTCTATCAAATGAAACAAGTCTATCAAATGCATACAAAAAATGAAACAAGCCTATCAAATGAATCAATTCTATCAAATGAAGCAAGTCTATCAAGATTGCATGTGCGTAGTACCTGTTACTTGTTGTCGTTCCAAAATGCTTCACTCTGTTTGTCCATGCCTTCACAAATTTCTCCTTGTGAACCAACCAAGTGTCATAAATGTACGATGTGAACCTTGGATGATCCTTACACATATCACACATGTCGCTCCATTCCTCCTCAAATTGTGTAGTTGTTTCCGCATATACCACTTCATTCCACTTTTGCATCACTAAGGCTTTAAAATCCGTTGTGTCAACCCACAATTTGGACTTTGCCTCAACATTCTTGTTTATGTGGAATAGGCATAGTAAATGGGTAGCCTCAGGAAAAATATTCCGAACAGCACTGAGTAAAGCCAATTCCCTATCAGTCACAATCACTCCAGGTAATCGGGCAGGGTCAGCAAGTAGAGATTTCATGCACTCCAAGGCCCAAACATAGTCAGGTGTGCGCTCACGAGTCATGTAGCAAAATGCAATGGAGTAAGTCAGACCAGTAGAAGTGAGGCCAACCATTTCAAGCAATGGAATTTGAAATTTGTTTGTCTTGTATGTGCAATCCATGATTACCACGTGAGGGAATGTGTTGAAGAGTTTAATAGCATTAGGATGAGCCCAGAAAAGTTCCATAATGACACCCGAATCTTCTTCATGTCTTTCAAAGTGAACATAGTTGGCTTCTGCCAACTTCTTCAGCAAATATTGCATCTCTGTAAGTGGCCCGCGGTCTAATTATTTAACTTTTTTGATGCGATTATACACTTGAGTGATGGTAGACAAGTTACTCGGATTAATTTCCTTCAAAGTGGCCAACATGTGTCTCGGTGGGACCCAATTGTTATTCATGCTGTCGACTTGAACCTTCTCTTCTTCTGTTAGTCGACCAGCATAGGAATGACCAACCAAAGATCTAGCTGGTTCATGGTTGTGTACCCCTTCCAACACTTTCAGCCACCAATTTTTATCACCCTCCGTAGGTCGTCCTTTAAGTTTAAAAGGACAATCACATTTTTGTGATCCGGTGGAGTTGTACTTGAAGGACTTAGGGTCCTTGTACGGGATGTACACACCATGCTTCGAGCACCGCAGAACAATATACATATTTCCACCTTTTCTGGAATAATCAGACCTTCCAGTCACAATCGCATATCCATTGTCCTTCCCAACATTCTTAGCCCATTGTTTAAGGTCATCAACAGTTTCAAATATCTGTACAGTGGTAACATATCATTTTAAAATTAGTAATCAATTCAAGCATCACTAAACAATAATGTCATTATGGTATACGCAATGAATACCTGATCGGTCGACCATAAATGAGTGGTATCCACACTTATAGGCTGAACATTATCTTGTTGTTGAAGCAACATTCCTTCACTGACATCATTATCTTGTTTTAGAAGCAGCATTTCATCATCATAGAAAAATGTGCTCCTCATACTGCCTGCATAAACCAATCTGCCACTGGTTAACAGTCCGTATAATGAACATTCGTACTAATCCGAGACTATAACTCTCGTACTAATCCGAGACTATAACTTTCGTACTAATCCGAGACTTGAACATTCGGATTTATGTCGAGGCAGAAAAGTTGAAGTGATGGTGGTGGCAAAAAATGAAGAGAAATTTAAATGGTAGAAAATATAAACAAACGTATATTATTGGCAAATTATAATGGATGCAATGATACATACCAAGGTGGTGCTGGTTGATGAAGGTTGTTGTTGGTGGTGCATGAAGGTTGTTGTTGGTGGTGCAATGATGGTGGTGGGGGGTTGAGGGGTAGTAAGAAAAGAGAAAGTGAGGGAGTGAGGGTGATCAGAAGTGAAATGTAATGGGGGGTGGTTTGGTGGTTGAGGAGTTTATGCAGGCCATAATGGTGGTGAGGTAGGTGAAGCTATGGAGTAATGGTGCTGAAAAAGGTGGTAGAATCTGTCAGAGGTGTCCGGAAGTTGAAGTTTCATACTAATCCGAAGGATGAAGTTTCATACTGATCCGAAGGTTGAAGTTTCGGATTATATCTTGAAGATTAAACTTCATTACAAGGGTTTGTGTTGTTGAGTGCCAGGTTTTGGTTTCCATTACAAGGGTTGATTATTAGGGTTGGTTATAAAAGTTATTGATTTTTAAAATTATTAGGGTTGATTATAAAAGTGAAAAAGAAAAAAAAAATGTTAAAGTGAAGATAAAGCTCACAAATTATTAGGGTTTAGGGTAAAAGTGAAAAATAAAAAAAAAATATACGTTAAAGTGAAGATAAAACTCATACTAATCCGAAATAGTAGTGCAAAATACATAGTCCCCTAATATCATAATAGTAATGTCAACAAAATGCTCATACAACTAATGTCCCCTACTGTCCCCTACCCCGACGACCTCCCCTACCCCTACGACCTCCCCTGGCTCCTGCCCTGCCGCCCTCCCGGCCACCTGCTGCCCTGCCGCCCTCCCGGCCACCTGCTCGGCCACCTGCTCGGCCACCTACTCGGCCACCTGCTCCCAGACCTCCTCTCCCAGCAGCGTAAGCAATGCCCTGTGTCCCAGCCAAGTCCTGGAGGATGCGAAGTGCTCTCTCCGTTAAAGCGCGGGCCTGTGTGCCTGGCAGCAAAGCATCATCCACCTCAAGTGACAACTCAAGGACTTCTAAAGCCCTACGCAAAGCAGCCTGAAAGTAAATAATAAAAAAAACGCTGTTAGTAAATCACATACAGAAAACCACAAGTGCATAAAGAAAATAGAAATAAAATTTAAAATTTACCACGGCACTGAGATCAATCCTCCTCTCATCCGGTATGATGAAACAATGAGACACTCTAGCGTACCAATCCATGTAACCGCCCACAGCCTGTCCCTCCTCTATAGCAGGGTCGCCCTCAGGGAACAAGTACTGCACATAACCTGCGAATGCCGCATCAACAGCCTCAGCTGCGGGAGATCTATCCATCTCACTAGGGTGGCGCGGGATCGTCTGTATATACCCAAACTGTCGCATGACCCGCTCCGGAAGATGAGGTCGCACAGCAGGGGGATAGGGACACCGAATGTAGCCTGAGAACAAAGCCCTTTCATCCCGCTGTCGCCATTCCCTGTGGGCCTCATATGGAGTCCAAGTGACGTCGTCGGCCGTCAACTCATCAAGTAGTACTCGCCTCTCGTCAAGCCTAGCATGCCCCGACCGTGACTCTGTCCACCTACGAGCTCTGGGCTGGTCCTCTGTGTAAGCCGGGTTCGCATACCGGCGAACGAGCCTGTCTGGAAAGTGCTCAAAGACCCAGGCCATCAACAGGGATGTGTAACCGCCCATCTATTTGACCCTGCTGCGAGAAGACTGTCCAAGCTGGTCGTACAACGTGGCAAGGGCCATGGCGCCCCACGCGAACTCCGACACCCGCTCAAGATCCTGTAGCATGCCTATCCAACGGGCGGAGAATGAGTGCCCCCCACTCTTGTCGGCGAACAATGTCGCGCCAACAAGATGCATCAGGTACATCCTGGCTGCATGCTCGTACCGCCCCTCTACATTACAATGTAATACCAATTATGATTAAGTACATATAAATAATAGTTGGAAAAAGTTCAGATAATGAATGAAACAAACCTGCAACAGCTTTCGGGTAAAGGTCTCGCAAGAAGCTGAACCTCATAGTCGGACCCCTAAGCCTATCAAACTCAGCCATGTACAAATCTGCATCCCCCCCTAACAGCAAAGCGCAGGTCTCTGCCACATCATATCTCGAGGCCACTCCTGGAGTGTAGAATCTCCCACCAACCGGGATGTGAAGAAGAGCGGAGACGTCATCAAGTGTGACAGTCATCTCCCCAAATGGCATGTGGAAACTACTAGTCTCCTCGTGCCACCTCTCCACAAGGGCCGATATAAGCCCTGGATCCGTCTCTACATAGCTGCACCTGACCAGTGGATACAGTCCGCTCCTCTCCACAATCAAGCGGACCTCCCTGTAATTGTCCCCCTCACACGTCATCAGCCTGAGTTTCGTACCAGCAGTGGCAAGCCTCAAATCACCTCGCTCAGAATAACGAGGGTCAGTGGTGCCAAGTAGGGTATGCCACGTCCACGGCGCTATGTGATCCGGGTAATGCTGTAGAAGTGACAACTCAACCGGCCCACCAGGAAACGGTGGATCTCTCTGGAGCGGCGGCATATTCGGATCCTCTACCTCTACATCCTCACCCTCAATCTCAGACTCAGACCCCGACTCCGACCCCGACTCCGACTCCGGCTCCTCACATGCATCAATATCAAGTGAAGAGGTGGAAGGCTCAACAGTATCGTGGGCGGTAACCTCAGGCGTCGACTGAGGAGAAACCTCAGTAGCAGTAACCTCAGGTGTCGAGAGAGCAGGAACCTCAGTAGCAGGAACCTGAGTAGCAGGAACCTGTAAGGCCCAAGTTTTTCACTTTATACCAAGTGAATAAATTCTTATTCACCGGTAGGTTTGAAGCATGGCAAAGGGAAACCTGAACAAGAGTTTAGTAAATGAAATAAATATATGAAGGAGAAAGTTCAGGAAAAGTCTGAGGTTCGTATTGAAGTCGATAAAAGTTATAGCACGATCGTTTTACGCTTAAACCTAGGTCAGAAACCCTAGTATATAGCTAATTTTCACTTTTAGGCACGACGGAAGTTAATTCCAAAAATCTTCAGAGAAATGTTAGAACTTCTCTTTTTTCCATATATCACAATCGTTTCGAGGCGAAACTCTAGGATCTACGAACGTCCGATTCCAATCATCGGAAGTTTGCCGAAACCGAATCCCTGGTATTTCAAAACCCTAGAATTCTCGACAATGAAGACTTTTTCTATTCAGAGCTTCAAATGAATATTCCACACGCGTACACCCATTTCTCTTGATGATTTCAATCTTTCTTCCGAAGGAAGTTTTCCATTCCGACATCCGATGCAAAAAGCAACTTATCGGGTAAAATAGTTTTATACCGACTATGCTTTAGTTGCCAAAAATACAAAGAGACCTCATTTTAGTTTGGAATTCTTTCGCCAAAACATATCTATTAATTCACGGAGAATGACGCCGGAAAAATCAGATTCGCGAAACTTTCATTTTCCCGCGAATTTCCATCTTCTATATATAGCAAACAAGTGAGAAAAAAACACAAAACTCCTCCATTTTCTCTCCTCAAGGCCGCGAGTTCATCCAAGGAAGAAGGAAGAAGAATTTTCTTCATTACTTGCTTGATCGTTGATCCGTTAGTTGCTGCTTCAAGGTTTCGAGGTATAGTCGCTAATCCTTACCTCTGATCGCTTTTTCCATAGCTTTTCTGTAGACTTTTCTGAGCTGATAGTTTATGGGTTTTTGCAAAACTATCCTGAATCTTTCATTTCTGATTCTAAACCTCTTCCCTATGCGCCCAAGATCACTTCTGCCGGGTTAGATTTTCCGTTATGTCGCCGGAATTCCGCCGGAATCAATTTGAGCCTAAAATACCCATTTTTGGTGTAAAGCTTCAACCTTTAGGCTGAAAACTATCGCCTTAGCTTAGTGCTAGTAGGATTAGTTGTCATAAACGTCGTTGGTGACGTCCCTGCAAAATTTGGTTTTTGGGATTTCAGTTTTGAAAATCCTAAGTTAAAAATCATGACCAAAATACCCCTGCGACAGTTTTTGATCCGATAATTTTTCCGAGTTCAGAATACCCTTAGTTACGGCTAATGAAAGCATAGGAACCAAGTTTGATCGAAGAAAAACCGAGCCCCATAATTGCACAAAGTGGCCGAGCCCTATTAGGGGGGAAGAGGAAAATTTCCTTTTCCGAAAACTTGTCTTTCGCACTAGATTATCGTACCTTAGAGTATAGATTACTTAGAGTAACCTTAGTAAGTATCGATAGCTTAGTTTTCGATAGACTCTGATAGTATTTCTGTGGTTTTGCTCTAAAGGTGATTTCGAGGAATTCCCAGAGGAGATCGTCCTGGAGAATCTACAGGTGAGGGCTTCTCACTGAATCTCTAGTTAATGCTTAGGGTCGATGTTTCGACATTGTTTACTGTTTATGCACTGGAATTGTGTGTGATTGGAAAATGTTTTCTGAGGCTTCGGCTGACAATGTAGATGATTCATCTACTGAATGTTTTTGAGATTGTCTTACATGCTATGTGCTATGTGGGTAATCTAGGATGTGTGGTGCATGCTTTATATGCTAAGTGCTAAGTGTTTATGATGCGATTTATTCATATATGACATGTTGTTGATTGTGATGATTTAAATATGCTCTGTACCGGAATCTGAGATTCTGAATGGTGAGAATAGCGGGCAGGTCATGCCGATTTTATTTTGAGAGTTTTGAGAAAGTTTGATAGGACGAACGAGGTTCGGGCCTTAATTTTGTTTAGTGGATCGAGACCTCCTCTGGAAGCGACTTGGGATTGGGAGATCCTGAAAATGTATAAGACTTGCGATAAGACAAAGTGGAATCTATTTTATAAAGAAAATTCATAAGACCTTAAATAACCTCAAAATCTTTAAGTAATGATAACAACCTCGAAGGAAGGCATTGGAAGTCCAATCATAGTTTTGGAAAAACGAGGAGTGTCGTCGGATCCAAGTGTTGAGTTTGTTGTTGTGCTGTTGGAGCAGCGTTTGTTGTTGTGCTGTTGGAGCAGCGTTTATTGTTGTGCTGTTGGAGCAGCGTTTGTTATTGTGCTGTTGGAGCAGCGTTTGTTGTGGTGCTGTTGGAGCAGCTATGTGTCGTTATGAAGTGTGTCTTTTGGTCGCAGAATCGACTTTACCTTAGGGTAAGCTTTTAGAGACTTTAACTTCCCTAGAACACGTGGCGACGTGTCGAGTGAGGACGGAGACGTTGTTTGACTAATCATTTTGCATACATGCAACATTAATGGGGTATTAACACAGGACGTACTCTGGACCTCGTCGGTTTCCAAAATGGTCATAAGACCCGGAATGCCGTGAAAGAGCGTTTATAGACGTCTCTTGTAGCAGACCGAAATGGCAGACCTACGGGTTTACTGCTGATCTGGCTACCTTTGTGTGGTGTAAGAGGCACGCGGGCCGAAATGGTTCCACCGTGGCTGGTGTTAGGGCTGATCTGTTTGATGTCCATCCCTTTCCGGAATGCATGTGGTTAACTGGGTTAACCTGCATATCATTTCATGCCACATGCATACTGACTTAGTGATGAGTGTGTTTGATACTTGTTAGTTCTACTGGATGCATGTTAACTGTGTTTTACTGTCGTTATATTCTTTGTGGAATAATGCAACCCTAGGATGTTATCCCTAGTTATAAGCCTAAGTGGCTAATCCTTTAATGGTATCTATTGGTGGTATTATTTATATAATTCTTTGGAGTTGACCCTCGCGTCTTCTGTGTGTGCTTTGGCGAACAAACGCCCTTTGTCAGATGTCTTTGGCGGGCTGATTCATGATGGTTCATCCTTCGGGAGGAACTAGGGTTGAGATGCAGGAACTGGAGCGTATCGCGGTTGCGAGAGGAGGACGGATGGTGTATGTAGACTAGGTCGTTCTGGATTTCGAATTCGGACGACGATCATGCTAGCATGTAGGATTGAGTGTTAGTGTGAGCTCCTCGAGATGGGATTAGTGTAGGAGTAGAGTCCTAGCTCTGAACATCATTTGTTCCTTTGGGAACAGGGTAGTTTCCCACCTATAGCTTTTTGTGTGGTTTCTTTACGGGAATCACAGGGTGTTGGTTGGACTTAGGAGGTCTTGTTTTAGGCCATCTGGGCTGACTTATTCTCAGTTTTGAGGGATGGTGTTGCGGACACTTCACCTTTTTATTTGGTTTGTACATATTGCCTACGGGCGTTACAGTTTTCTTTCCGTCACTGGAGGTTACTTGTGACGAGGTTGTTACTTACAGCGGGGGCTGTTTATATATTGTATATTAGTTTTATTACCTTTTAGCATTTGGGTTTTATTTAATTCAGTCTTGTCTTAGTTATTATCGAAAAAAAAAATATTCACGTTTTTCCGCATTAAGTTTATTTTGGTTACTAAAGTGACGCCACCGAAATCGGGGTGTTACAGAACCTCAGTAGCAGGGGCAGGAACCTCAGTGGTCGCCTTCGTAGCCCCCTTCCTAGCACCCTTCCTAGCCCGCTTCCGAGAAGTCGACACATCTGTATCATGATCACCTCGCCTATGAGAAGCGTGGAGATAGGCACGACGATCGGCCAACTCTTCAGACGATACCCTCTTAGTTTGCTTTGTCCTCGCCATAATCTATCAGAAAAAATAAGGAAAACAGATTAATAGCTATGTAATGAGTAACTAACTAGTTGAAGCAATCCACAAGTATACACAGTAAACTAATGTTATGAAATTTCAATACAATTCAAATAATGTTATGAAATTCAAATGTGAAATCTCAAGTTGGTTATGTCCTTAACCACTACCCTAAGATAGCCAAAAGCATGGAAATTATCTTCACCCCATTCATCTAATCATGAAAAACAATAACAGAAGCAATAGGAGAGACAGTACTGAATCTCTCAAGTCCCAATCTTGAAGTCCTGAACCAGTCCGAATCTTGAAGTCCTGAACCAGTCCGAATCTTCAAGATTCGGAGTACGAATATCTCCAAATTCGCAGCTCAGAACCCCATATACCCCAGAAATCACAATAGGAATGAAATTTCACCAAATCAACTCATAAAAAGGGATTCGAAACCTAACCTAATCTGAAATACCTAAATTTGAAACCCTAAATTTGAAATCACAACACCAACTCATCAAAATACACATGATTCAAAATACAAATGATTCTTGGTCGTGGATTCCAACAAATTACCTCAGTGTGGTCGGTTTTGAATCACAGATGATTCTTGGTTGCTTTTGGTCGTGATGTGTGGGTCGATTTGGGTGCCTCTGGGTCGCTTCTCCTGAACCAGTCCGAGAGTTGATGTTCTGTCCCGTTACAAATGTGAATCTGAATTGATAGTTTTGTTCTATTATTAACTGAGTCCGACATTTGAAAATTCGGAGGAGTCCGAATGTTATACATTCGGACTAAAACACGGAGGGGCAAAATTGGTTTTTCCCCACTTTTAAATGGGGTGGCAATTCTAAACCCAGGGGTGGGAAATCTAATTCCCTTTAATAAGGATGGGGAAGCAGCTAAAGAAAAAAAAAATAAGAAAGAAGAAGACGCGTGAAAGAAGGAGAAAAAAAAGAAGAAGGTTGTGCGTGAAGTAGCAGGAAGTGAGGGAGAGCGGATCGGCTTCGGAGAATTCGATCGGGAACGGGCAGCTGCACTCAATCCAAAGGTAAGGGTGGGATTTTGAGTTTCTAATGGAATTATGGTGAATGATATTAGGGATTTGGGAGATGTAGAATTGTTTCTGTTAATGATGTTCTGGAAATCTGATTTGAAATCCATTGATTTTGGGATTTTCTTTTGTGTGATTGAACGGGGTGCGGGCAGAACCATAGTATGCTAGGAGTTTTGGGTTGAGGTTCCCTTTTGATTTTCTTTATCATCACGCACATAAGGACTGTTAGGTAGCATGCTTGTTAGGTTTTGTGTCTTGTTTGATGAGAAACAACTTTAATCACTTATTTTTGGAACATAAAACGGACTGGTCATTTTCCTGGTATGAACCGTGACTTTCGAAGCCTTTTAGAGCCTGTTTAGAGTGCTCGAATAATGTTGCGTTGAACTGAGAAAGTGTAGGCCTTTGAAAGAGCTTTCTGGAATGATATGGTACATAATTTGCGGTTGAGAGACGAGGTCTGTAAGTTCAGTTTAGTAAACCATGTTTTTCTGCGCTCTGTATCTGCTATCTCCGCCAGTGATTTCAACGTGATTTTTCACCTTGTTAATGTGCCCAGAAAATTCTTTGATGAACTAGAAAAAGGTAGAGTTTTCTGTTAGCTTTTCAAATTGAGGTCATTTGTAATTTTTGAACAAGTAACGAATCCTGTAGGTTATCTCTACTGAAATATGTTTCTGCTGTGAGCGTAATTCCTGAACTGCTATATGATTTATGCACGGATTTGATGATGCTGTGCTGCTGTCCAAAATTTCCTGGGCTGGACAGTACACTTCGAGACCTGTTTTCTCCCAGTTAGAGTGCTCAAATGAAGATGTGATCAACTAAGAAATTGTAGGACTTTAAGTTAGCTTTCTAGGCATATAAAATACATGATATTTGGTTCAGTAACGAATTCAGGAGACCGCTTTTAGTGGCTGGTGTTCCTGCTGTTTTTCCAGATTACGGAAATTCTGATTGTTTTGGAAATATAATTAGATTTAGCTTACATGTTGTATGAAAGTTAATGTCTTTATGTTCCATGTCTTAGCTATGAGGATGATGCATGTGCTGAACACCTTTAGCATGAAATCCATAATTTATTTACCATATGTGATAGCTTCTTCCTTGATTGCATGCTTAAGTGAGTTGTTTCATTGATTTGGTGCCAAAATTGCCTAAGATGTCAGGATAATTGTATAGTTGATAAAAATGCATGTGTGCTGAATTGTGTTGTTTTAAGCGATGTTAGTGATGTAGTGATATAGGCGCAATGCCTCATGTTGAAGTGATGATTATGAGATGTATACGTCCATTTGAGTCGCATAGCATCTGCATACTCTGTGATGGCCTGTATTGGCGATTTGTGATGAAGGCTTATGCCTTGTGCCTCCAATAATTGGCAATTCGTGATGAGGGCTGAAGCCCTGTTGGTACCACATACATATGCATAGTCATTGTTGTGTTCGAATTGTATCCGAGTCGATGACGTTATTTGTGACTGTTTTAGTAACTGAGCTATATGAATATAAAAAAAGTGGTGTGGCATTAATCTAGCATATTTATTGCCATTCTTATATTTATGATACTCGATATCTCACCCCTTCTGTTTGAATGTTACCCTTGTTGGTAACGTGCAGGTAATCAGGAGGAGTAGTCTATAGCCTTTATTTCGAGTTGGAGTCCTTGCTCTGATACGTAGCACTCGGGGGGGAAATGAACGCTTGTTTTCCTTCTGTTATAATTTGAATTAAGTTGTTATTTGAGAAGTTGTTTCTATTTTAAGTTGTGGGAAAGATACTATGTTTTCTTTAAGTTTTAAAGACACTGGATTCGCTGCATAACTATTTGTCAAAGTGAACTAGTCCAAAGACTAATTAACTGTCACAAGAGCATTTAAGTTTACTTATGAGTTCATCTCAAAGTTTATGTGCTATGTATCTGTTACAGGAGCATTATGATGTTTTAAGTGATTATGTAATGCCTCATGAGTGTTAGAATTTTTATCACTCTGATATTTGCAATACATATACCGTTTAGAATTGGGGTGTTACAACATGTATTGTTACAAGCTATAGAAAAATATTTGTGTTTTATCATACTAAAAATTAGAGAAGTTAGATGGAGAAAAGTTAAAGAAAAATACTATTTTCTCTTATATGGTTGCTACTAGTAAATAGTGAGTACATGCAAAAAAATATAATGGATCCAAAAAATTATTCTCACATCCCATGGTTCGCAATTATGTATTAACCTTTTCTTTTATAAGAATGTTGTGGCTGAGGCAAGAGGCTTGGGTGATGGTTAGCATATATGCGCGAAGCCAAGCAATCGGAGCTTGATCTAAACAAAAAATAATAGAAATAATAATATTAATAATAATAATAATAAGAATAAAGTAATTTTATTATTTTTTGTTTTAGATCGAGATGGATTCATTGGCTTTGTGCATATAAGCTAACCACCAACCAGCTTCTTGCCCCAGTAACAACATCCTAAGAAAAGAAAAGAAAATAAAGCACACATGGAGGCGTCTTCTTCATCTATCTCTGCATCGTGGGATGAAGTGATCGAAGGAGAACGAGAAATTCAAGTGAAGACCAAGGACATAACCCCAATGTAGTCGATTTCTCACCCTACAGAGCTGACGCAACAAGACACTCAAACGGAGGTGGCTTCCCACCCTGAACCTGAAGAGCTGACGCAGCAACAATTGGATGAACTCATCGAGGAAAGTTTAGGACATTTTTTGTGGAGTGAGTTCCTCCAAGCTGTTCTTGTCACAGTTGCAATGTTTTTCGAGGCGCAACAATGTTTCGTTGGAATTAATGCTGACGATTACCCAAGGTGGCACTGCAAGGAAAATGCAACCACAACATGCCACCCTGATGTAGACATATGCAGAATTCCGAAAGCCTCATGGTCATGTAACTCTCCGGCGTCCATGACAATCGTTTCCGATTGGGGACTCAAGTGTGCCAGCTGAATCATAACCTCGTTAGAAACTAAAAACTATAAACTCTTATTTATAGGCAAACTTCTGATGGTCACACGCACACAACACACTGCACGCACATGCTCACAAGCATACTGCATTCACATGCGCTCCCTCTTATTCCGCCACAGCTAAAAATACCCAGCAAGCACCTAGTACATAAAATAAATTGCATACAAAAGGGAAAAAGTATAAATATTAGTATACCCTATCAAAGATGTATTTTTAGTGGCATTAATATTATTAAGTTGTGGCATTTTTTTCTTAAATACCGGTTCAGTATGCCACAAATTAATTATCCATACACATTTTTTTCTAGAGCCAAATTCACTAATTAAATTCACTAATTGAACTAGCTAGCTAGATGATCGTAATCTATATACCAAAAAGAAAACTATTAAGCTAAACCACAAAGTGAAGAAGTATAATTTTTTACCACGTGTCCTTTGCTGCTTGACTTGAGTATCTGCTCTTCTTTCCCTCCTGTCCATGTGAGCACCCTCTCCCTCATCTGAATGGTGATCAAGAAGTAGTGATCTACCACTAGTGGTGGTGGCTTGAGAAGTGTAGAATGTGGAAATAAGGTGAAAGAGTGTTACGTAGGAGAGGAAGAGAGTTAAAGAAAGGGTAGCCCTGATTAACAGTTTTAGAGTGTGAGAGAATATTGAGAGACAATTGTGTTTAACAAAGAAGCATAAGGAGCCTTTATATAGTTGAAAAGTTGAGAGTGTTTAGAGAAGCTAGATGGAGAAAAGTTAGAAGAAAAATTTATTTTTTTCTCTTATATGGTTGTTGCTAGAAAATAATGAGTACATGCAAAAAAATATAAAGGATCCAAAAAAATATTTTCTCATCACAAACATTTTCTCAATTTTCTTAATAAAGACTTTTTATTTCCTTTTTCTTAACATGTATTGTTACAAGCTATAGAAAAATATTTTTGTTTAATCATACAAAAAATTAGAGAAGTTAGATGGAGAAAAGTTAAAGAAAAATACTATTTTCTCTTATATGGTTGCTACTAATAAATAGTGAGTACTTGCAAAAAAATATAATGGATCCAACAAATTATTCTCACATGCCATGGTTCACAATTATGTATTAACCTTTTCTTTTATAAGAATGTTGTTACTGAGGCAAGAGGCTTGGGTGTTGGTTAGCTTGTGTTTGGATCCTCTCCATCCATGTTCCCTCCATCCTCTCTCCATCCAAATCTGAGTCATTGATTTTGAAATTTAAAGGCTTGGATCAATTTAAGAAGAGAGAGAAAACATGAATTAATCCTCACCTTTAAAATTTAAAATCGATGGCTCAGATTTTGGATGGAGAGGGGATGGAGAGAAGTTGGATGGAGATGATCCAAATCCGGTTAGCTTATATGCGCGAAGCAAAGCAATCGGAGCCCGGTCAAAACAAAAAATAATAGAAATAATAATAATATTAATAATAATAAATTATTTTTATTATTTTTTGTTTTAGATCGAGATGGATTCATTGGCTTTGTGCATATAAGCTAACCACCACCCAGCTTCTTGCCCCAGTAACAACATCCTAAGAAAAGAAAAGAAAATAAAGCACACATGGAGGCGTCTTCTTCATCTATCTCTGCATCGTGGGATGAAGTGATCGAAGGAGAATGAGAAATTCAAGTGAAGACCAAGGAGATAACCCCAATGGAGTCGGCTTCTCACCCTACAGAGCTGACGCAACAAGACACTCAAACGGAGGTGGCTTCCCACCCTGAACCTGAAGAGCTGACGCAGCAACAATTGGATGAACTCATCGAGGAAAGTTTGGGACATTTTTTGTGGAGTGAGTTCCTCCAAGCTGTTCTTGTCGCAATTGCAATGTTTTTCGAGGCGCAACAATGTTTCGTTGGAATTAATGCTGACGATTACCCAAGGTGGCACTGCAAGGAAAATGCAACCACAACATGCCACCCTGATGTAGACATATGCAGAATTCCGAAAGCCTCATGGTCATGTAACTCTCCGGCGTCCATGACAATCGTTTCCGATTGGGGACTCAAGTGTGACAGCTGAATCATAACCGCGTTAGAAACTAAAAACTATAAACTCTTATTTATAGGCAAACTTCTGATGGTCACACGCACACAACACACTGCACGCACATTCTCACACGCATACTGCATTCACATGCGCTCCCTCTTATCACGCCACAGCTACAAATACCCAGCTAGCACCTAGTACATAAAATAAATTGCATACAAAAGGGAAAAAGTATAAATATTAGTATACCCTATCAAAGATGTATTTTTAGTGGCGTTAATATTATTAAATTGTGGCATTTTTTTCTTAAATACAGGTTCAGTATGCCACAAATTAATTATCCATACACATTTTTTTCTAGAGCCAAATTCACTAATTGAACTAGCTAGCTAAATGATCGTAATCTATATACCAAAAAGAAAAATATTAAGCTAAACGACAAAGTGAAGAAGCATAATTTTTTACCTCGTGTCCTTTGCTGCTTGCCTTGAGTAACTGCTCTTCTTTCCCTCGTGTCCATGTGAGCAGCCTCTCCCTCATCTGAATGGTGATCAAGAAGTAGTGATCTACCACTAGTGGTGGTGGCTTGAGAAGTGTAGAATGTGGAAATAAGGTGAAAGAGTGTCACGTTGGAGAAGAAGATTGTTAAAGAAAGGGTAGCCATGATTAACGGTTTTAGAGTGTGAGAGAATATTGAGAGACAATTGTGTTAAACAAAGAAGCATAAGGAGCCTTTATATAGTTGAAAAGTTGAGAGTGTTTACAGAAGTAAGATGGAGAAAAGTTAGAAGAAAATTTTATTTTTTTTCTCTTATATGGTTGTTGCTAGAAAATAATGAGTACGTGCAAAAAATATAAAGGATCCAAAAAAATATTTTCTCATCACAAATATTTTCTCAATTTTCTTAATAGCCTTTTTACTTGCTTTTTCTTAACATGTATTGTTACAAGCTATAGAAAAATATTTGTGTTTTATCATACTAAAAATTAGAGAAGTTAGATGGAGAAAAGTTAAAGAAAAATACTATTTTCTCTTATATGGTTGCTACTAGTAAATAGTGAGTACATGCAAAAAAATATAATGGATCCAAAAAACTATTCTCACATCCCATGGTTCGCAATTAGGTATTAACCTTTTCTTTTATAAGAATGTTGTTGCTGAGGCAAGAGGCTTGGGTGTTGGTTAGCTTATATGCGCGAAGCCAAGCAATCGGGGCCCGGTCTAAACAAAAAATAATAGAAATAATAATAATAATAATAATAATAATAATAATAATAATAATAATAATAATAATAAAAAATTATTTTTATTATTTTTTGTTTTAAACCGAGATGGATTGATTGGCTTTGTTCATATAAGCTAACCACCACCCAAGCTTTTTGCCCAGTAACAACATCCTAAGAAAAGAAAATAAAATAAAGCACACATGAAGGCGTCTTCTTCATCTATCTCTGAATCGTGGGATGAAGTGATCGAAGGAGAACGAGAAATTCAAGTGAAGACGAAGGAGATAACCCCAATGGAGTCGATTTCTCACCCTACAGAGCTGACGCAACAAGACACTCAAACGGAGGTGGCTTCCCACCCTGAACCTGAAGAACTGACGCAGCAACAATAGGATGAACTCATCGAGTAAAGTTTGGGACATTTTTTGTGGAGTGAGTTCCTCCAAGCTGTTCTTGTCGCAGTTGCAATGTTTTTCGAGGCGCAACAATGTTTCGTTGGAATTAATGCTGACGATTACCCAAGGTGGCATTGCAAGGAAAATGCAACCACATCATGCCACCCTGATGTAGACATATGCAGAATTCCGAAAGCCTCATGGTCATGCAACTCTCCGGCGTCCATGACAATCGTTTCCGATTGGGGACTCAAGTGTGCCAGCTGAATTATAACCGCGTAAGAAACTAAAAACTATAAAGTCCTATTTATACGCAAACTTCAGATGGTCACACGCAAACAGCACACCGCACGCACATGCTCACACGCATACTGCATTCACATGCGCTCCCTCTTATGCCGCCACAGCTACAAATACCCAGCAAGCACCTAGTACATAAAATAAATTGCATACAAATGGGAAAAAGCATAAATATTAGTATACACTATCAAAAATGTATTTTTAGTTGCATTAATATTATTAAATTGTGACATTTTTTTCTTAAATACCGGTTCAGTATGCCACAAATTAATTATCCATAAACATTTTTTTCTAGAGCCAAATTCACTAATTGAACTAGCTAGCTAAATGATCGTAATCTATATACCAAAAAGAAAACTATTAAGCTAAACCACAAAGTGAAGAAGCATAATTTTTTACCACGTGTCCTTTGCTGCTTGACTTGAGTAACTGCTCTTCTTTCCCTCCTGTCCATGTGAGCAGCCTCTCCCTCATCTGAATGGTGATCAAGAAGTAGTGATCTACCACTAGTGGTGGTGGCTTGAGAAGTGTAGAATATGGAAATAAGGTGAAAGAGTTATGTGTATGAGAGGAAGAGAGTTAAAGAAAGGTTAGCCCTAATTAACGGTTTTAGAGTGTGAGAGAATATTGAGAGACAATTGTGTTAAACAAAGAAGCATAAGGAGCCTTTATATAGTTGAAAAGTTGAGAGTGTTTACAGAAGTTAGATGGAGAAAAGTTAGAAGAAAAATTCATTTTTTTTCTCTTATATGGTTGTTGCTAGAAAATAATGAGTACGTGCAAAAAATATAAAGGATCCAAAAAAATATTTTCTCATCACAAATATTTTCTCAATTTTCTTAATAAATACTTTTTATTTCCTTTTTCTTAACTTGTATTGTTACAAGCTATAGAAAAATATTTGTGTTTTATCATACAAAAAATTAGAGAAGTTATATGGAGAAAAGTTAAAGAAAAATACTATTTTCTCTTATATGGTTGCTAACAATAAATAGTGAGTACATGCACAAAAAGATAATGGATCCAACAAATTATTCTCACATGCCATGGTTCACAATTATGTATTAACCTTTTCTTTTATAAGAATGTTGTTGCTGAGGCAAGAGGCTTGGGTGTTGGTTAGCTTATATGCGCGAAGCCAAGCAATCGGGGCCCGGTCTAAACAAAAAATAATAGAAATAATAATAATAATAATAATAATAATAATAATAATAATAAAAAATTATTTTTATTATTTTTTGTTTTAAACCGAGATGGATTGATTGGCTTTGTTCATATAAGCTAACCACCACCCAAGCTTCTTGCCCCAGTAACAACATCCTAAGAAAAGAAAAGAAAATAAAGCACACATGGAGGCGTCTTCTTCATCTATCTCTGCATCGTGGGAAGAAGTGATCGAAGGAGAACGAGAAATTCAAGTGAAGACGAAGGAGATAACCCCAATGGAGTCGATTTCTCACCCTACAGAGCTGACGCAACAAGACACTCAAACGGAGGTGGCTTCCCACCCTGAACCTGAAGAGCTGACGCAGCAACAATAGGATGAACTCATCGAGTAAAGTTTGGGACATTTTTTGTGGAGTGAGTTCCTCCAAGCTGTTCTTGTCGCAGTTGCAATGTTTTTCGAGGCGCAACAATGTTTCGTTGGAATTAATGCTGACGATTACCCAAGGTGGCACTGCAAGGAAAATGCAACCACAACATGCCACCCTGATGTAGACATATGCAGAATTCCGAAAGCCTCATGGTCATGCAACTCTCCGGCGTCCATGACAATCGTTTCCGATTGGGGACTCAAGTGTGCCAGCTGAATCATAACCGCGTAAGAAACTAAAAACTATAAAGTCCTATTTATACGCAAACTTCAGATGGTCACACGCACACAGCACACCGCACGCACATGCTCACACGCATACTGCATTCACATGCGCTCCCTCTTATGCCGCCACAGCTACAAATACCCAGCAAGCACCTAGTACATAAAATAAATTGCATACAAATGGGAAAACGCATAAATATTAGTATACACTATCAGAAATGTATTTTTAGTTGCATTAATATTATTAAATTGTGACATTTTTTTCTTAAATACCGGTTCAGTATGCCACAAATTAATTATCCATACACATTTTTTTCTAGAGCCAAATTCACTAATTGAACTAGCTAGCTAAATGATCGTAATCTATATACCAAAAAGAAAACTATTAAGCTAAACCACAAAGTGAAGAAGCATAATTTTTTACCACGTGTCCTTTGCTGCTTGACTTGAGTAACTTCTCTTCTTTCCCTCCTGTCCATGTGAGCAGCCTCTCCCTCATCTGAATGGTGATCAAGAAGTGGTGATCTACCACTAGTGGTTGTGGCTTGAGAAGTGTAGAATGTGGAAATAAGGTGAAAGAGTGTTACGTAGGAGAGGAAGAGGGTTAAAGAAAGGTTAGCCCTAATTAACGGTTTTAGAGTGTGAGAGAATATTGAGAGACAATTGTGTTAAACAAAGAAGCATAAGGAGCCTTTATATAGTTGAAAAGTTGAGAGTGTTTACAGAGATGGAGAAAAGTTAGAAGAAAAATTCATTTTCTTTCTCTTATATGGTTGTTGCTAGAAAATGATGAGTACATGCAAAAAAATATAAAGGATCCAAAAAAATATTTTCTCATCACAAATATTTTCTCAATTTTCTTAATAAAGACTTTTTATTTCCTTTTTCTTAACATGTATTGTTACAAGCTATAGAAAAATATGTGTGTTTTATCATACTAAAAATTAGAGAAGTTAGATGGAGAAAAGTTAAAGAATAATACTATTTTCTCTTATATGTTTGCTACTAGTAAATAGTGAGTACATGCAAAAAAATGTAATGGATCCAAAAAATTATTCTCACATCCCATGGTTCGCAATTATGTATTAACTTTTTCTTTTATAAGAATGTTGTTGCTGAGGCAAGAGGCTTGGGTGTTAGTTAGCTTATATGCGCGAAGCCAAGCAATCGGAGCTTGATCTAAACAAAAAATAATAGAAATAATAATATTAATAATAATAATAATAAATTATTTTTATGATTTTTTGTTTTAGACCGAGATGGATTCATTGGCTTTGTGCATATAAGCTAACCACCACCCAAGCTTCTTGCCCCAGTAACAACATCCTAAGAAAAGAGAAGAAAATAGAGCACACATGGAGGCGTCTTCTTCATCTATCTCTGCTTCGTGGGGTGAAGTGATCGAAGGAGAACGAGAAATACAAGTGAAGACCAAGGAGATAACCCCAATGGAGTCAATTTCTCACCCTACAGAGCTGACGCAACAAGACACTCAAATGGAGGTGGCTTCCCACCCTGAAATTGAAGAGCTGACGCAGCAACAAGTGGATGAACTCATCCAGGAAAGTTTGGGACATTTTTTGTGGAGTGAGTTCCTCCAAGCTGTTCTTGTCGCAATTGCAATGTTTTTCGAGGCGCAACAATGTTTCGTTGGAATTAATGCTGACGATTACCCAAGGTGGCACTGCAAGGAAAATGCAACCACAACATGCCACCCTGATGTAGACATATGCAGAATTCCGAAAGCATCATGGTCAGGTAACTCTCCGGCGTCCATGACAATCGTTTCCGATTGGGGACTCAATGTGCCAGCTGAATCATAACCGCATTAGAAACTAAAAACTATAAAGTCCTATTTATAGGCAAACTTCTGATGGTCACACACACACATCACACTGCACGCACATGCTCTCACGCATACTGCATTCACATGCCCTCCCTCTTATGCCGCCACAGCTGCAAAAACCCTACAAGCACCTAGTACATAAAATAAAGTGCATACAAAAGGTAAAATGCATAAATATTAGTATACACTATCAAAAATGTATTTTTAGTTCCATTAATATTATTAAATTGTGGCATTTTTTTCTTAAATACCGGTTCAGTATGCCACAAATTAATTATCCATACACATTTTTTTCTAGAGCCAAATTCACTAATTGAACTAGCTAGCTAAATGATCGTAATCTATATACCAAAAAGAAAACTATTAAGCTAAACCACAAAGTGAAGAAGCATAATTTTTTACCACGTGTCCTTTGCTGCTTGACTTGAGTAACTTCTCTTCTTTCCCTCCTGTCCATGTGAGCAGCCTCTCCCTCATCTGAATGGTGATCAAGAAGTGGTGATCTACCACTAGTGGTTGTGGCTTGAGAAGTGTAGAATGTGGAAATAAGGTGAAAGAGTGTTACGTAGGAGAGGAAGAGAGTTAAAGAAAGGTTAGCCCTAATTAACGGTTTTAGAGTGTGAGAGAATATTGAGAGACAATTGTGTTAAACAAAGAAGCATAAGGAGCCTTTATATAGTTGAAAAGTTGAGAGTGTTTACAGAGATGGAGAAAAGTTAGAAGAAAAATTCATTTTCTTTCTCTTATATGGTTGTTGCTAGAAAATGATGAATACATGCAAAAAAATATAAAGGATCCAAAAAAATATTTTCTCATCACAAATATTTTCTCAATTTTCTTAATAAAGACTTTTTATTTCCTTTTTCTTAACATGTATTGTTACAAGCTATAGAAAAATATTTGTGTTTTATCATACTAAAAATTAGAGAATTTAGATGGAGAAAAGTTAAAGAATAATACTATTTTCTCTTATATGTTTGCTACTAGTAAATAGTGAGTACATGCAAAAAAATGTAATGGATCCAAAAAATTATTCTCACATCCCATGGTTCGCAATTATGTATTAACTTTTTCTTTTATAAGAATGTTGTTGCTGAGGCAAGAGGCTTGGGTGTTAGTTAGCTTATATGCGCGAAGCCAAGCAATCGGAGCTTGATCTAAACAAAAAATAATAGAAATAATAATATTAATAATAATAATAATAAATTATTTTTATGATTTTTTGTTTTAGACCGAGATGGATTCATTGGCTTTGTGCATATAAGCTAACCACCACCCAAGCTTCTTGCCCCAGTAACAACATCCTAAGAAAAGAGAAGAAAATAGAGCACACATGGAGGCGTCTTCTTCATCTATCTCTGCTTCGTGGGGTGAAGTGATCGAAGGAGAACGAGAAATACAAGTGAAGACCAAGGAGATAACCCCAATGGAGTCAATTTCTCACCCTACAGAGCTGACGCAACAAGACACTCAAATGGAGGTGGCTTCCCACCCTGAAATTGAAGAGCTGACGCAGCAACAAGTGGATGAACTCATCGAGGAAAGTTTGGGACATTTTTTGTGGAGTGAGTTCCTCCAAGCTGTTTTTGTCGCAATTGCAATGTTTTTCGAGGCGCAGAAGTGATTCGTTGGAATTAATGCTGACGATTACCCAAGGTGGCACTGCAAGAAAAATGCAACCACAACATGCCACCCTGGTGTAGACATATGCAGAATTCTGAAAGCTTCATGGTCAGGTAACTATCCGGTGTCCAAGACAATCGTTTCCGACTGGGGACTCGAGTGTGCTAGCTGAATCATAACCGCGTTAGAAATAACAACTATAAAGTCATATTTATAGGCAAACTTCTGATGGTCACACGCACACAGCACATTGCACGCACATGCCCACACGTATACTGCATTCACATGCGCTCCCTCTTATGCCGCCACAACTGCAAATACCCAGCAAGCACCTAGTACATAAAATAAAGTGCATACAAAAGGGAAAATGCATAAATATTAGTACACACTATCAAAAATGTATTTTTAGTTGCATTAATATTATTAAATTGTGTCATTTTTTTCTTAAATACCGGTTCAGTATGCCACAAATTAATTATCCATACACATTTTTTAACTAGAGTCAAATTCACTAATTGAACTAGCTAGCTAGATGATCGTAATCTATATACCAAAAAGAAAACTATTAAGCTAAACCACAAAGTGAAGAAGCATAATTTTTTACCACATGTCCTTTGCTGCTTGACATGAGTAAGTGCTCTTCTCTCCCTCCTGTCCATGCGAGCAGCCTCTCCCTCATCTGAATGGTGATCAAGAAGTAGTGATCTTTCACTAGTGGTGGTGGCTTGTGAAGTGTTGAATGTGGAAACAAGGTGAAAGAGTGTCACGTTGGAGAAGAAGAGTGTTAAAGAAAGGGTAGCCATGATTAACGGTTTTAGAGTGTGAGAGAATATTGAGAGACAATTGTGTTAAACAAAGAAGCATAAGGAGCCTCTATATAGTGGAAAAGTTGAGAGTGTTTAGAGAAGTTAGATGGAGAAAAGTTAGAAGAAAAATTCATTATTTTTTCTCTTATATGGTTGTTGCTAGAAAATAATGAGTACATGCAAAAAATATAAAGGATCCAAAAAAATATTTTCTCATTACAACTATTTTCTCAATTTTCTCTATAAAGACTTTTTATTTCCTTTTTCTTAACATATATTGTTACAAGATAAAGAAAAATATGTGTATTTTATCATACAAAAAATTGGAGAAGTTAGATGTAGAAAAGTTAAAGAAAAATACTCTTTTCTCTTATATGATTGCTACTAGTAAATAGTGAGTACACACAAAAAAATATAATGGATCCAAAAAATCATTCTCACATCACATGGTTCACAATTATGCATTAACCTTTTATTTTCTTAGGATGATGTTGCTGAGGCAAAAGGCTTGGGTGTTGGTTAACTTATATGCGCGAAGCCAAGCAATCGGAGCCCGATCTAAACCAAAATAAATAATAATAATATTAATAATAATAATAATAATAATAATAATAATAATTTTAATAGTAAATTATTTTTATTATTTTTTGTTTTAGACCGAGATGGATTGATTGGTTTCGTGCATATAAGTTAACCACCACCCAAGCCTCTTGCCTCAGCAACAACATCCTAAGAAAAGATAAGAAAATAGAGCACACATGGAGGCGTCTTCTTCATCTATCTCTGCATCGTGGGATGAAGTGATTGAAGGTAAACGAGAAATTCAAGTGGAGACCAAGGAGATATCCCCAATGGAGTCGATTTCTCACCCTACAGAGCTGACGCAACAAGACACTCAAACGGAGGTGGCTTCCCACCCTGAACCTGAAGAGCTGACGCAGCGACAATTGGATGAACTCATCGAGGAAAGTTTGGGACATTTTTTGTGGAGTGAGTTCCTACCAGCTGTTGTTGTCGCAGTTGCAATGTTTTTCGAGGCGCAGCAGTGCTTCGTTGGAATTAATGTTGACGATTACCCAAGGTGGAACTGCAAGAAAAGTGCAACCACAACATGCCTCCCTGGTGTAGACATTTGTAGAATTCCGAAAGCCTCATGGTCATGTAACTATCCGGCGTCCAAGACAATCGTTTCCGATTGGGGACTCGAGTGTGTCAGCTGAATCATAATCGCGTTAGAAACTATAAACTATAAAGTCCTATTTATAGGCAAACTTCTGATGGTCACACGCACACAACACAATGCACGCACCTGCTCACGCGCATTTTGCATTTTCATGCGCTCCCTCTTATGCCGCCACAGCTGCAAATACCCAGCAAGCACCTTGGACTGGGCGATACTCCA
Organism: Lotus japonicus; assembly: GCF_012489685.1. NCBI lineage: Eukaryota > Viridiplantae > Streptophyta > Magnoliopsida > Fabales > Fabaceae > Lotus > Lotus japonicus. The sequence goes on from NC_080043.1 coordinate 58,841,547, forward strand.
GAGTCCCTCACCCAGGAGACCCGACCGTGGGCGTGGAACTCGTCATGACCTTGGGCCTCCCTTCCCGAGGCCCAACTGGCCCATTTGGATAAGGTAGAAGCGCCAAAGCCCAACTCCACTTCTATTAATAGGAGGGGAATACCAATTGTAAGGGACTCTTAGCTTATTTGAGAAATAAAAGCATTGAAATTCAGTTACATGTTCTCTCTCTAAGCGGTTAGAGTTTCTTTCTCTAAGCATTCACACTATTCTTCTCACGCTTTGGGTACTACCTTCCCTTTCTATGTTCTAGCACGGAATATTTCGCGCCGTATGTGGGGAACGGTAGATTTCTATTCCCGGACTACGTGGATCGTGATTCAGAGGAGTGAAACTCGTTTTTTCTGAGCGATTTTTCTGAAGTTTTCTTTGTGGGCAGTGATTGGGAGGAGTGATTCCTTGATTCTGAGTTTGGAAGATCTTTCGTTGGTGCACCTAGATAAACCAGTGGAGCTCAAAAACGGAGCATCGACTATCACATGGAGAAAGGTTGGAGCGAGCACACGATCCGCCGCAACGCCACGATGAGCAAGCAAGGTCTTTGGCTTCCTTCTCGAGGGACAAAAGAGGTGCGCAGCTGCAACCTCAAGAACCGAGTGATGGAGTGGGTTGGCGATGGCTGATTCGCGACGTCATTAATCGCCTAAAACGACATGATGCGGAAACGAGCGTAACAGACACAGCGCCAGAGCTTGATGCTTCATACAGACAACATTACCGTGATTCCATACAACGACTGGAGTCTCCTTTCTCTCAAGGACAGGTGGAAGCAAAATGGTGTGCCTATCACCGAATCTCAGGACACGATGCTGGAAAGTGTCGAGCTCTACAGCGCGCGGTGGTAAAGCTGATTGTGGCAGGGAAGTCAGCCACGACGCGGGGCGATGTGTTTCCGACGGCCAAAGAAGTTGGCACGATTGCTGGAGGTTTCGGTGGAGGAGGGACCACTAGTGCAGCACGGAAGCGATATGTTAGAGCGGTGAATGCAGTTACAGAGATTCCTTTTGGTTTTCAACATCCAGATATCACGTTTTCGTCTGCTGATTTCTTCGGAATAAAGTCGCATTTAGATGACTCAGTCGTGATCTCCCTCCATGTTAATCAGCTCACCGTGCAGCGAGTTCTTCTAGACCAGGGAAGTTCGGCGGACATCATTTACGGCGGAGCGTTTGCTCGGCTTGGTGTGAGCGAGGGAAACCTCGCTCCTTATGAGGGAACTCCGGTGGGATTCGCGGGTGGGCAAGTATGGGTGAAGTGTTAAGTTCAAGCGCATCATAACGTTTTTAAAATCTTATTTTGATCATAACAATTTTATAAATAGAAGGCTTATTTAAAATTCATTCATTAACAATATCCTTCATTTCAGGTGAACATTGCAATATGAAATAGGCTACAACGTTCTATCATTTACCAAGAAGGATTTTGTGACTATCGTACCATCTGACCGTTTAATGACACATCACTAGTCAGATTTGCCAAGCAATATTTCGAGCGCCAAAGAATCAATTTGATTTCAAGCAATTGTCCCACATTCATATCTAATGACAATAGTTCGAATCTCCTTCAAGTTGAATCAGATGAAGACAAGCTTACTTTAGCAAAAGGCACGCTGACCAACGAGGAAAAAGGACAAGCCGTCAACATCAAATTGCCAAATTGTCTCTTATCTGAAAAGTAGCCCAAAGTCTATCACCACCTACTAGCTGACAAACATCACCTTTTGAGCTAAAGGATAGACTTGCTTCAGAAGTAACATTTAATGAAGCCACCAACCAAGCTTTTGAATCAACAGTCTGATCTCACCTTACAACGGCTATCTCAACGGTTGGAAATAATCTCACAACGGCTACAACACTAGCAAGCGAGTATTTCAGCCACTCTTGAAGATCTGAAGAAAGTGGAATTAACTCTGAGAATCCAAGCATTCAAGCATTCATTTCAAACTTCTCAACAACATTCAAAGCAAAAGCATAAATTCCCAAGTGTCAAACACTAACCATAAATTCTGCCAAGTGAAAGAGAAGAACCTCGTACCTTAAAAAGAGTCACATCTTTTATTCTCTTCACACTATTGTAGTAACTCTGAAGTGAATTCAATAGTCAAATCTAAACCCAAACACTTAGAGTTCCAGTGCCATAAAGTCTCTACCCTCACTCTTGAAAGAAGAGAACCATTGTAAAGTATCATAAATCTTTGTAAAGATTTAGGAGAAGTCCTGTACAATACTTTTAGGAGGAGTCCTGCAGAATACTTGGAGAAGTCCGTGATAATACTTGGAGAAGTCCTGGATAATACTTGTATTGGAGAAGTCCTGGATACTTGCTAGTGAAAATCTTGGTGGTGGCCAAGTACTGGACGTAGCCCAATCGTTTAGGGTGAACCAGTATAAATCTCTGTGTGCTGAACGTTCTGTTCTGTTTACTGTTTTACTTCCGCTGCACTAAACAGTTTGTGAAAAGTCACTCTTAAACGTTTTTCCTAAGAACTAATATTCTTTTCATAAAACAAAGTTTTAAAAAGTAATTTTCAAGAACACAATTCAAACCCCCCCCCCCTTTCTTGTGTTACTTTATTGCATCTCAATTGGCATCAGAGCTTAGTCTCTAGAAACTAACATCTTAACAAGTGTAGAGTAAAGATCCATGGCTGAAGATTTAGCAATAGCTACGGGCTCATCCACCAACAAGCCTCCATTCTTTGATGGAACTGAGTATCCTTATTGGAAAACTCACATGCAACTATTCATTGAATCCACAAACTACAGGCTCTGGGACATCATTGAAAATGGCAACATCGTTCACAAAGATGATGCTGTAGAACCAATAAAGAAGGATCAACTGACAGAAGCACAACACAAGGACTATCAACTTAATGCTAGAGCTAAGTCATTCCTTTTATGTGCTTTAAGAAAATCTCAGTTGGATAAGGTTGATGGCTTAGCAACGGCCAAAGAAGTCTGGGAAGCTCTAGGGTTGGCATATGAAGGTACGGCAAATGTCAGACAAGCCAAAGTAAGCCTACTTGTGGCTGAATATGAAACCTTCAAGATGAAGGAAAGTGAAAGCATTGATGACATGTTTGGAAGATTCCAAACCATTGTCAATGGGCTTAGGAATCTTGATCGCAAGTATGAAAATGTTGATCAAATCACAAAGATTCTAAGATGCCTTCCCAGGAGATGGAGACCTAAAGTCACAGCCATTCAAGAATCTAAAGATCTCAGCACCTTGAGATTGGAAGATCTTTTGGGATCCCTAAAGGTCCATGAGATAGAGTCGGCTCACGACGAAGGACAAAAGAAGCAAAAGAATATTGCTTTCAAAGCAAACAGTTCAAAGGATGTCCAAACAAAAGAACAATCTGAAGAAGAAGAATCCTCAGAAGAAATGTCAGACGATGAACAAGCTCTCTTCAACAGAAAGTTCAAGCGTATGTGGATCAAACAACAGAAAGGAAAAGGTACTTCAAGGAAGGACAACAAAAGAGATTCAAGCTTGAAGAAGAAACCGTTCACTCACAAAAGTGAAGGTGGCTCAAACTTGGACAAAAGCAACATCACCTGCTTCGAGTGCAAGAAGCCAGGACACATCAAGCCTGACTGTCCAAAACTTGCAAAGAAATCAGGCAAGAAGCCCTTCTACAAGAAAAAGAAAGCGCTAGCTGCTGGATGGGATGAATCTGAGGACGATTCAGAAGATGAAGATGAAGGGGAAGATGATGATGCACTCTTTGCTCTTATGGATTCTGCAGCAAGCTCGGAGGATGAAGATAATGATGAGGTAAAACCTGAAAACCTTAAAGAAGAATTCAACGAATTACTTGAACATTCATATACTCTATCTGAAAAATACAAAGCTTTGAAGAAACAGTTTGCTAAATTACAACTTGAGCATGAAAAGGTTTTAATAGAAAAGAATCATGTGCTTAATGAGAATATTGCTTTGAAAGAACAAGACTCTGTTAAGGAAGTGACTTCTCTTAAGAAAAGAATTAAAGTACTAATAGATGATCTATCCATATTCACTATAGGACATGATAATCTAGTTAAACTTTGTGGAAATAAACGTGAACTGTATGATAAAAGTGGACTAGGATTTGATAGTGAATCAACTTCATCTAGTGAATGCATGTCTGATATATCTTTTGTATCATCTGAGATTGATCAAAACAAATTTGTTGTGAACTGTAAAATTGAGCGAGTTGTATCTATGAGAAAAACGTTCCCGCAAAAGTGACCACTCACCCCTCAGGACCCAAGAAAATCTGGGTACCTAAAGATTCAATTATATCTATTGTAGACCTACTTAACAGAACGAAGGAAACGCCAACAATGGTACCTGGACAGTGGATGCTCGCGTCACATGACGGGAGAAAAGTCTATGTTCCCAAAGATCCAAACTAAAAGAAATGGTGGAACAGTTACCTTCGGAGGAAACCAAAAGGGACTCATCATTGGTGAAGGTAATGTTGGTAAGGAACCTCTTCCTGTGATTAGTAACGTTCTGTTGGTTGAAGGATTAAAACATAATCTACTTAGCATAAGCCAATTATGTGATAGTGGGTTCACTGTTTCCTTTAATAAAGTGAAGTGTAGTGTCACTGATATCGATGACAAGATCATCTTTGAAGCTCAGAGACAAGGGAATCTATATAAGACGAACTTGGAAAACCTAGCAAGTCAAAATGTAACATGTCTAGTATCATCAGAGGACAATACTTGGCTTTGGCATAGGAAGCTAGGGCATGCTTCCTTAAGGACCATTACTAAAATCATAAGTAATGACCTAGTATGTGGTTTGCCAAAACTCAATATCAAATCTGATGTTACATGTTCTGCTTGTGTTCAAAGCAAACAGCATCGTACCTCCTGTCGTGCTGAAAACTTTGTTAGCACTAGCAAATCTCTGGATCTATTACATATGGATTTGTTTGGTCCTACTAGAGTAGCTAGTATTTCTGGAAGAAGATATTGTCTTGTCATAATCGATGACTACACGAGATTTTGTTGGGTGTTCTTCCTAACAAACAAGGATGAAACCTTCCGAGCATTCAAGATCTTCAGCAAGAGAGTACATAACGAAAAAGGGTACTGCATCTCAACAATCCGCAGTGATCGAGGAGGAGAATTTGTAAATGAAGAATTTGAACAGTTCTGTGAACAAGAAGGCATCACTCATCAATTCTCTGCTCCTAGAACTCCTCAACAGAACGGTGTTGCTGAACGGAAGAACAAATCACTTCAAGAAATGGCGAGAACAATGCTAAGTGAGACCTCTCTACCTAAGTACTTTTGGGCTGAAGCTATTGAAACTGCATGCTACATTCATAATAGAATATCCATGCGGCCTATGATGAAGAAGGCTCTGTATGAGCTGTGGCGTGGAAGACGTCCAACTGTTTCGTACTTTCATCCCTTTGGATGCAAATGTTTCATTCTCAACACTAAAGACAACGTTGGAAAGATCGACAACAAATCTGATCAAGGAATCCTCTTGGGATATTCTACTCATTCCAAAGCGTACATAGTTTTCAACTCAAGGACAAAAGTAGTAGAAGAATCCATCAATGTCAAAATTGATGATCATTCAATCGATTCAACTGATTGCTTAGAAAGAGATTTTCTAAATCTTGACCTCTCTAATCCTGAGGATGATGGAATCTCTAAAGAAGCTCAACCCTCAGATAACTCACCCACAGTACAATCCACTGTCTCACCTTTGGAAACTCAAGAACAGTCCGATCAAGTCATGACTTCCAGTGGCATTTCTTTGCCAAGAGATTGGAAATATAAATCAGACCATCCACCAGAACAAATTATTGGAAGTGTCTCAGAAAAAGTCAGAACAAGGTCAGCTTTCAGAGAAGACTCAAACAGTGCATTCATTTCAGAAATTGAGCCAAAGACCGTAGAAGAAGCCCTACAAGATGAAGGATGGATTCTAGCTATGCAAGAAGAACTGAATCAATTTGAAAGAAGTGAAGTCTGGACACTTGTACCCAAGCCAAAAGGAAAATCAATCATTGGTAACAAGTGGGTGTTTAGAAACAAGATGGATGAAAATGGAAAAGTGACTAGAAATAAAGCAAGACTTGTAGCTCAAGGATACAATCAACATGAAGGAATTGACTACACAGAAACCTTTGCTCTTGTAGCCAGAATTGAAGCAATCCGCATTCTCCTAGCCTTTGCATGTCAACACTCCATCAAACTGTACCAAATGGATGTCAAAAGTGCATTTCTAAATGGAGTAATAGAAGAAGAAGTATATGTGAAACAACCTCCAGGCTTTGAGGAACCATCCTTTTCTGAGCATGTTTTCAAACTCAAGAAAGCTCTTTATGGTCTAAAACAAGCTCCAAGGGCTTGGTACGATCGCCTGAGTAGCTTCCTCATGAAGAACGGTTTCACAAGAGGACAGATTGACAACACTCTATTCAGAAAGCAATTAAATGATGACTACATCCTTGTACAACTGTATGTTGATGACATCATATTTGGAGCTACTAGTGATAACTTATGCAAGGAATTTTCAACCCTCATGCAAAGCGAATTCGAGATGAGTATGATGGGAGAACTGAAATTCTTCCTTGGTCTTCAAATCAAGCAAGAAAAAGACAAGATCTACATGCATCAGTCTAAGTACATCAAAGATATGAAGGTATGAAAAACGGTAGAAAGGGGGGGGGGTTTGAATAACGTTTTCAGTATAAAGCTTCCACCTTAAAGATTTTGACAAATCTTTCGAGAACTTAAGTGCTAAAGATAAGAGATAGAAAAGCACACAAGGATTTTATCCTGGTTCACTTGATAAATCACTCAAGCTACTCCAGTCCACCCGTTAAAGTGATTTCTTCCTTCTTAGAATGAAGGCAATCCACTAATCAGGTAAGAGTTACAACTGCACTTGAAACCTACAAGTGACTAACAATTACACTGACTTAGCTCACACTAAGATTCACTCTCTTAGTCTTCTCTAGGATCCGATCAACCTTGATCTCCTAAAGGAACTAAACAAACTGTTTATCAAAGAATTGTTTACAAGGGATTTGCTTCTAAAAAGCTAATAGTAAACTCAATGAATTTCAGATGAAAGAAAGCTTAGAAGAATTTGAATTTGTCTTGTGCGTATGTGAATGCTTCTAGCCGCTTCTTTCAGTCTTCAGCCTCTTTATATACTCCAAGGATTAGGGTTGAGCGTTGCATGGAAAATGCTACCGTTGGAGGGCAGTTCTGGAAAATCCAGCTTCTGGTATGTCTGAGACTGTTAGGTAGGTCGTCAGGAAGGTACAGTTGCTTTTGTACTTGGATAGCGACTTGACCTTTAAACCTAGGAGACTTCTGATCAGGGGAATGCTTCATATTGGAACTTGTGAAGCCGGTTGATCAGAGTCAGAGGGAAAGCCCAGATCCTCTGACCATTGTTTCTTCTGATTCTGAACTCAGAGGGAAGTACATGGTCTTCAGAGTATCTTGCTTCTGGACATCAGAACTTCACTAATCAGCTTCTGGATCTTCAGAGTCTTCTACACCATCAGAATATCTGAGCCTTCAGTGTTTCTTGGTTATCAGACTTTCTGGATCTTCAGAACTTCTAGTGACTGAGTCCACATCAGAGTTTGTATAACTTCAGAACTTCTGAAGCTTTTCCACTGTTCATACTGAACATGGTGAATGCGAAAGCGTTGCTTGGGTCGCTCTTTATACACAGTGCTTCTGATTTGTGTGAGATTGAGTTGAGGTCAGAGCCCGTAAATAGCACACTCAGAAAAACACGTTAGAGTACCACAATTGTTCATATCAAAAGGTTAACTTGTAATCATCAAAACATAGAGTTGTACTACTAGATCAAAACTTGATCTTACAATCTCCCCCTTTTTGATGATGACAAAACTAAGATTTTTGATGAACAATTCTTAAACATTAAACTGAATTCACTCAGAGTTTAGAGATATAGAATAAGACTTATCCTGATGTGAATAGTTTATCTTGCTCATTCTGAATTCAAGTCACTGCTTGATTCTGAGCTTAGCTCCCCCTGAATCTAATACTTGATGAAAACATTAGTAAAGTCTAGATTCTGAGCTAAATGATATAAGAGTTCAGAGTGAAAAACTTATGTCATAGATGAAAATAGAGTAATCAGAGCGCATAAGTAATCAGAGTCACGGACAAGGTATCAGAGTCTTTGGTATCAGAGTCAAATTAGAATCACTTCAGAAGAAGTGAAATGTATTCCTTGTATTTGCCCAGTGACACATCTATGGTCATAAAGGTGGAACTCTTAAATTCTCCAAAAGAAAAATAAATCACACTAACACATCTTACACATCAAAAACTGGGTTTACTCCCCCTTTTTGTCATAAGCAAAAAGCCTGGGGTGTGAAAAACTTAGCTTGAAGTACAAGGTACTCCCCCTTAGAGAAGGTCTAAGTTTAAAGAAAATGAAAACGATGCAAGAATCAGAGTTAGGCGAAATAAATAGAAGAGTTAATGCAAGAGAAGAACGTTTACCACCGGTCAAGGGAGTAAAGAGGAGGGTCAGTTACCAAGAACTTAACCTCGAGAAACTGAAGGAGCATTAACTTTCAGAGAGAAAGTGAAGCCTATATAAAGCGTTGGAGAGAGAGGTAAGCTTCACAACTCAAGAAATTATCAGAAAAAAATGGCATCATATATCGTAGCACTAGAAGAGCTGAGAAAGAAAGCCTTTGAGGAGGACTTGTTCCTGAACATCAGGCATCCAGAGGGTGCAAAGACCATCTCAGAGCTAACACGGACACTGCTGGAGGAAGACCTACGTCCAGAGTTGAAGAGAGACCTGAGGGAATTTCTTGCCTTCGTGGAGGAGGTGCAAGAACTCAGCCAGCTTGAACTCAAGCTGCTGGAAGAAAAAGAGATTGTTGAAGAGAAGCTCAAGACTGCAGAAGAGATTCTGGAGAGGGATGAGCTAAAAGACAGGCTCACCAACATCCAGTATGCACTGGAGCGTCTGGAGAAGGATAGGTCAGAGCAGCGCCAGGAGTGCAGAAGAATGAGGAGGGATCCTCCATTCTAGACTTTAGGAAAAGAATGTATGATGTAAACATAAAGAGATTATGAATAAAAAGATTTTTGCAAGCATATGTGACAAAAAATATATATAGATATGCATAGATAATCACAAACGAACAAAGTAGAATAAATAAAGAAAAAGAAACAGAAGTTAACAAAATAAAACAAAGTTAAAGAAAAAGAAAAGCGAAGAGATCCTAAAACTAGGGTTTATCAGATCGACGCAGAAGTTCCATCATCATTTGCTTCATTTCAAGTAGCATGGATTCATGAGTGTCAAGACGCTGTTCCATGATGTCGAGTCTGGACGAGCTTGACTGAGTAGAACTGGAAGGAACATTCTGAGCAGCTTGAGGAGCTGGAATGGAAGCAGAAGCAGCATGAGTAAACACTACTGGTGCAAGTGCTTGGCATCTAAGGGCTTCAGCCTCAGCTTCAAGTCGTTCTGCCTCTAATCTGGCTTGTTCAGCTTGAGCTGCTGCTTGACGTGCAACTTCTTCTGCTTGTTCTTTCTTTCTCTTAGCCTCTTCAATAGCTTCAAGGAGCTTATGTCTCTGTTCTTGTTCATGAAGAGCCACCCTTCTAGCAAACCTTTGCTTTGCAGCCTCGATCCTCTGACTTCCTTCTGCATGCAGGAGCTGCATCATAAGTGGAACTTGAGCCACTAGCCAAGTGCCCAGATTGTTCCACTCTTCAGCCACATGTTCAGCATTCTCGCTTAGGTCAGTCTGACCTTGCACATTGCGTAGCATCAAAGAGGCTTCATGATAGAAAATATTGATGCACTCAGAGAGAGATGTGGGTCGGAGATGAGTGTAAGGAATTATAGAGAGGTTGGTTTCAGGAGAGGCTGGGTGATTGCTGCTGTGAGCTTCAGAGGCACCTTGTGGAGAGCCAATGTTGAACATTTGAGCATTTGGTTCAGAGGTTCCAAGGTGAGGTTCTGAAGTTTCAACCAGAGGATGGGGTGATCTAACTGAGGATTGGTTAGACACAGATTGTTCTGGTTCAGGTTCTGGTTGAATAGGCTCTTGGTGGTCAGGGGCAGGGTGAGCTTGTTGAGCCAAAGGGTCTGCCTCATGTAAAGGATTGGCCAAGATAGGTTCATCTGGGTCAACTAGACGTTCAGGTCTAGGGCCAGGATATCTCCTAGGGCTTGGACAAGTGAGATAATATTCTTCTAAGGTAGACACCTTTTCTTTTCTAACTTCCATGAATTTTCGAAGGGATTCAGAGTTGTTGGAAGGAGAAGAATCAGCAACATTTGTTGGGAAGGATACGGGTGTAAGGGCTGTGGAAGAGTCTGTATCCGTGGTTCTGAGAGCCAGACGTTCTGATGCTCTTGGGACAGAGTGATCAGAAGTTCTGGGTCCAGGTTCTGTTTGGGTAGGCTCTGGTTGCTCATGAATGATGGGTTCAGAAGTTAATGGGTTGTACGGGATGGTAATGGGAGAGGTTGGTTCTTCTGGCCTAGAGGGTTGGTTCTGGAGCAAATTCCAGAGAGGTGCTTCAGTAGGAGAAGGTTGAAAAAATGAAGACCTTGGGGAATGTGGTGGAGAGGTGGTTTGTGCAGCTGGTTGGGACTCAGGAATAGGAGTGAGGGAATTTGAAGAGTGTTTGAGCATGGCTGATATGGGGAGTGCATCAAATAAATTCAAATCATCATCAGAAGCAACTGCAGACTTACTTGAATGTGCTGATGATCTTGTCACTCTGGCAGGAGTTTCAATCCTTCTGATCACTTCAGCAGCAGGTTCCACCCGAGTAGGCTTCACCACAATTCTGACCTGCTTCTTCTTCTTCTTAGGAGGACCATCCTCATTATCACCATCATCACCATCATCACCATCATCGGGCTTGCTGGTTTCATCATGCTTTCTCTTGGATTGACCAGCCTTCTTCTTTTTGATCAGAGGGACATCTGATTCCTTAGAAGATTCTTCTAGGATCATCTTCCTCTGAGCTTTCTTCTTGATAGGAGAAGGAAACTCTGGAGCTGGCGGCAGTCTGCTGAAAAATTCATCGAGATCAATTTCAAAGCCTTGAGCCCTTAGGTCTTCAACATAGCACCTAATGGCTTTAGGATTGTCAGCCTGTGTCCACAGAGGGTAGTCATTCAGAGGCACCCTTCTACTTCTGATCTCAGAAGATGTGTCTTCATGGGCAGGAGCAATCTTCTTCTTGACTAGGCCCATTTTCTTTAGAGAATTCGCAGTGAAGACATCACTGACAATGGTGGTCAGATCCTCTGTGCATCCAGCATTTACCAGATCTTGAATGAGGCCACTCTCAATGAAGAGATCAGATAACAGTCTCCCAAATGGAATATACTTGATTGCTGACTTGATGGAGGCAGTGGTACGAGACTTCCGGATACACTCCTTCAAGTAGGAGAACAGGAAGTAGGGAAGGCAGATCTTCTTCTTGTCTTGGATGAAGAACAACATCGCCTTCTGGTTGAAGTTGATGTAGTCTGGGGAACTGCCCTTTGGTCTCGGGTTTATGCAGTGGAGCAAAATCTTGTGCCAGATCCTGAGCTTGGGATGAAGGTCCATCACTTTGTAATTCGTCTTGCCCGGTTTGTAATTGGTGTATAGGGCCTTGTTGGTCTCATCCTTCGTCTTGGATTTCAGCTTCGATTCAGTGAATTGGAAACGATACCCAAAAGCAGTTTCTGCACCCAGCAAGTTCACGAAAGACTGTGAGATACCACCTGAGTATCATCGCAGTCGGCGTGCTTCCAGAATTCCTTGATCAGTTTATCATACACCGGTCCTCGAAGCCTGTTGAAGTAATTTCCCCAACCTTGAACTTGGACTTCAGGACGAAGATCATACCCATTTGTAGCAAGGTTGTCGAGGTCGAATCTCCATTCTGCCAGTACTTGAAGTTCCTCAGGAGCATATACACAGTGAACGGCACAGCCCCGTTCTGCAATCGGGATAATCTGCTCTTGAGCTTGACCTTGATCTTGAGTCGGATTCTCAGGGCCCCTTTGACCCGTTGCTAGACCAACTACCATATGAGGGAACTGGGTTGCATCTGCAGTAGCTCTTCTGGTTTGACTCACCATTTTTGAAGCGGTTGAAGGTTTAGGTAGAAGATGAAGGTTGAAAGATGAAGAGAGATCGAGAGAGAAATCGAGGATAAACGGTTTTGAAATAGCAAGAGAGAGAGAGTAAAAACCGAAAGTGAAGGAGATCGTGTGTGTATAGTGGGTTTTGACAAATAACCGTTGTTGATTCAAAAAGCAATTTAAGATCAACGGTTGAAAATTAAAGATAGATATTAACAGTAAATACACCTATCACACACAGGAGAGAAGCACATCTACACGCAATCATAACAGACTGTCACACGGGCACAAGGAACTATGCATCAGAAATACTGACACACGTGTTGCTGTCTCAGCTTCAGAGTCAGTACCAATGGGTACACACACTCTGATTGAGTTACCTTCTGGACTAGACATCTTCTGATCAAGAAGTATCATAGTCAGAGGTTCTGATCCATCTTCACTCTGGACAAAAGTCCATGTTCAGATTTTTCAGAATAAAATTAAATCTATCTTCTGCTAAGGGCTTTGTAAAGATATCTGCCCATTGATGGTCAGTATCAACAAACTTCAGAAGAAGTACGCCCTTCTGTACATAATCTCTAATAAAGTGATACTTTACCTCAATGTGCTTTGCCCTTGAATGCAAGATAGGATTCTTACTCAATGAGATTGCAGCAGTGTTATCACAATAGATTGGGATATTGCTCTCAAGGATCTGATAATCCTCCAGCTGATGTTTCATCCAGAGCATCTGAGTGCTGCATATTGCTGCTGAGATATATTCTGCCTCTGCAGTTGATAGTGCAATGGTTGATTGCCTCTTGCTTGCCCATGAGACTAGATTGCTTCCCAGAAATTGACAATTTCCAGAAGTACTTTTTCTCTCTGTTCTATCTCCAGCATAATCAGCATCACAATAACCTGAAAGCTTATACTCTGATGTTTTCTTATACATCAAGCCAAGGTTAGTGGTGCCTTTCAGATACCTTAGGATCCTCTTAACAGCAGTTAAGTGGGTTTCCCTTGGATCTGATTGGAAACGAGCACATAAATGAACACTAAATAGTATGTCTGGCCTAGATGCAGTTAAGTATAGAAGTGAACCTATCATGCCACGATAGAGCTTCTGACATACTTTACCACTTTTATCTTCTTTCTCCAGAATGCATGTAGGATGCATTGGAGTCTTGGCCACTGTTGATTCCAGCATATTGAACTTCTTCAGAAGTTCTTTAGTGTACTTGCTCTGATGGATATATGTTCCTTCTGGTGTTTGATCAACTTGTATTCCCAGAAAGTACTTTAATTCTCCCATCATACTCATCTCAAATTCAGCCTGCATCATCTCAGAAAATTCTTTGCATAGAGATTGATTAGCAGAACCAAATATAATATCATCAACATAAATTTGCACAATTAAGATATCATCTTTATAAGTCTTGCAAAAAAGAGTTGTATCTACTTTACCCCTTACAAACTCATTCTCCAGAAGGAATGAGCTGAGTCTCTCATACCATGCTCTGGGAGCTTGCTTCAGACCGTAGAGTGATTTCTTCAATTTGAACACATGGTCTGGCTTCTTCTCATCTTCAAAACCTGGGGGTTGATGAACATAGACTTCCTCTGAAATATAACCATTTAGGAAGGCACTCTTCACGTCCATCTGATGTAGAGCTATGTTGTGATTCACTGAAAAAGAGATCAACAGTCTGATTGCCTCCAGTCTTGCTACTGGAGCAAATGTTTCAGTGTAGTCTATTCCTTCCTGCTGGCTGTAGCCTTGAGCAACTAGCCTTGCCTTGTTTCTGACTACATCTCCTTTCTCATTCAGCTTGTTTCTGAATACCCATTTTGTTCCAATTACATGGACACTCTCAGGCTTCTTCACTAAGCTCCAAACATCGTTTTTGGAGAATTGATTCAATTCTTCTTCCATGGCCAAAATCCAATCCTTGTCCTGAAGAGCTTCATCTATGGACTTGGGTTCAATTAAGGACACCAATCCTTTCAGACTGAGCAAGGTCTCTTCAGAGGGTCTGAAGGCTGATCTGGTTCTGACTGGTTCGTCTTTGTTTCCCAGAATCAATTCCTTAGGGTGAGCTGCAGTGATTCTGCTCTTCTTCAGAGTTTGTGAGTTAGAGGGACCAGCTTCTTCCTCTGGTTCATCTTCCTCTGGCTCAGCTTCCTCTGGAGCTTTGCCTTTGTCAGAAACATTAATGCTTAAATCTGCAAACTTCTCAACTAGCTTTGACTGGTCAGAGTCAAGCTTATCGTCAAATCTAACATGAATAGATTCTTCAATAGTCTTAGCATCAGTATTATAAAATCTAAAACCTTTAGATCTCTCAGAATAACCAAGTAATAGACACTTAGAAGACTTAGCATCAAATTTATGCAATCTATCCTTAGTATTGAGAACATAACAAACACAGCCAAAAGGATGAAAATAAGAAATGTTGGGTTTTATGTTCTTCCACAATTCATAAGGAGTCTTATTCAGAATTGGTCTCACAGAGATTCTGTTCTGAATGTAACATGCTGTATTTACTGCCTCTGCCCAAAAGTACTTAACCATGCCAGTTTCTTGGAGCATGGTTCTAGCCATCTCCTGAAGAGTTCTGTTCTTCCTCTCAACAACACCATTCTGTTGAGGAGTTCTGGGACAAGAGAAATCATGTGCAATTCCATAGGAATCAAACAGACTCTCAAACTTGTCATTCTCAAACTCTCCACCATGGTCACTTCTGACACGCACAATCCTACAAGCCTTCTCGTTTTGCACTTGAGCAATGAAGGTAGAGAACACAGCATGAGACTCATCCTTGCGGGTTAGAAACTTTACCCATGTCCAGCGGCTATAGTCATCAACGATAACCATCCCATATCTCTTGCCACCTATAGACTCAGTTTTCACTGGTCCCAAAAGGTCGATATGCAGAAGTTCCAACGGCCTTGAGGTTGAGACAACATTCTTTGCCTTGAAAGGGACTTTTGTGAATTTGCCTTTCTGACATGCTTCACAAAGAGCGTCTGAAGCGAACTTCAGATTGGGTAAGCCGCTGACAAGGTTTAGCTTGCTCGGCTGAGAAATCTTTCTCATACTGGCATGCCCTAACCGTCTATGCCATACCCACTGCTCTTCATTAACAGACAGAAGGCACTTCACATTCTGAGCCTCCAACTCAGATAATCTGATCTTATAAATGTTGTTCTTCCTCTTGCTGTTAAACAGAACAGAGCCATCGATTTGACTTACAGCCCGGCAGGACTTTTGATTGAATATAACATCATAACCCTTGTCAGCTAATTGACTTATAGACAATAAGTTATGTGTTAGGCCGTCTACCAATAACACATTATCAATGCATGGACTATTATCTACACAAATAGTACCAGTACCAACAATTTTACCCTTTTCATTTCCTCCAAAGCCAACTTCGCCTCCAGGCTTAAGTTTCAGCTCTCGGAACATACGCCTTTCTCCCGTCATGTGACGCGAGCATCCACTGTCCAGATACCATGATTGGTGTTTCAGTGGAGCTATCAAGGATATCTGCAACATAGATAATCTTGTCCTTAGGTACCCACTTTCTGGGTCCTTTCTTGTTAGTTACCCCAGAGGTTCTGATCACCTTGGGTGTCTCAACATGATATTTTAAAGGAATGTTTGCATGATATTTAGTCATAGAGAAGGATCCCTTTTTAAGAGGGTTTTTAGCAACTTTAGCAGGTAAAGGATCAGGCAATATGGTACCAGAGGGAACAAAGCATTCATACAAGGATTTAGCTTTAGACACAGAAGGCTCATTTCTAATTGGTTTAGAATAGCCAATGCCATGCATTCCATTTCTGCTTACGCCATAGATCATTGAAGCCATTAAGCTTCTATCCACGCTTTTAGCTAGGAATCTTTGAAAAGACTTTTCATACTTAGACTCATTTCTACAATCAGAGGCATCACAGGCAACAATTTCTTCTAACTTAGCAATCTGGTTCTTAAGCACAGAGTTAGAATTGATCAAGGCATGATTATCATTTTTCAAATCAGAAATAATTTTCTCATGTTCAGAAGGAGTCTTGGAAACAGCAGATAAGTTCCTTTTTAGCTTCTTATGCTTAGACAATAAGGAGTTATACTTATCCATGATATCAGACAATGCATGTTTCAGTTCAGAGGTAGAGAAAGAAGCGAATACCTCATTTTCATCGTCTGAGTTGGGATCTCCTTCTGATTCTGAGTCAGAGTCAACAGCTTCCTTTGACTCTGCTTCCTTGTCTTTGACAATAGCCATGAGTCCTTGGACTTCACCATCAGAGTCAACATCCTCTGACTCTGATTCATCAAATGTCACCATCAGACTCTTCTTTGTCTTGAAGTGCTTCTTTGGCTTCTTGTCCTTCTTCAACTTTGGACAGTCACTTTTGTAGTGCCCTGATTCTTTGCACTCAAAGCATGTGACTTCCTTAAGTGAGGACTTCTTCTGACCTGAGGATTCAGACTTTCCTTTTGCCTTTCCAGAGCCTTTGTATTTGCTCTGCCTGTGCTTCCAGATGCGATTGAGTCTCTTCGAGATCAGAGTCAGCTCATCTTCATCAGAATCTTCTGATGCTTCTTCAGATTCCTCTTCTTCAGCTTGAAGAGCTTTTGACTTCTCAGCCTTAGCCTTTTCAGATTTAGATTTCAAAGCTATGGACTTTTTCCTCAGATCTTGCATCTCTGAGCGCTTCAGCTCATGGCATTTCAAAATGCTGATGAGTTCTTCTAAACTCATATTCTCAACATCTCTCGTGAGCTCTATTGAAGTCACTAAAGGCATCCAACTTTCAGGAAGACACCTGATGACCCTTATGACATGATCTTTTGTTGTGTAGCTCTTGTTGAGAGGTCGTATGCCAGCTACAAGCAACTGAAATCTGGAGAACATTTCTTCAATGGACTCATTTGGCTCCATGATGAAGGATTCATACTTTTGGATCAAAGACAATGCCTTTGATTCTTTGGCTTTCTTGTTTCCTTCATGAGACATCTTCAGAGATTCGAAAATGCCTTTCGCAAACTCACGATCTGTAATCTTCTGGTACTCTTCATAGGAAATAGCACTTAGAAGAATTGCTCTTGCTTTGTGATGTTGTGAGTACAGCTTCTTTTGATCTGCAGTCATCTCTGACCTTGGGATCTTCTTGCCATCTGTATCAACTGGACGCTCGTAGCCATCCACAATAATATCCCAGAGATCTGCATCGAAACCCAGAAAGAAACTTTCCAGTCTATCTTTCCAATATTCGAACCTTTGACCGTCGAACATAGGAGGCTTTGCATTGTAAACATCTCTTTGAGTTTCACTGGTGGTGGCAGCCATTGTTTTTCACACCGGCCCGGATCACTGAACACTGTTAGGTGTGGTAATCAGAACTTGCGCTCTGATACCAATTGAAGGTATGAAAAACGGTAGAAAGGGGGGGGTTTGAATAACGTTTTCAGTATAAAGCTTCCACCTTAAAGATTTTGACAAATCTTTCGAGAACTTAAGTGCTAAAGATAAGAGATAGAAAAGCACACAAGGATTTTATCCTGGTTCACTTGATAAATCACTCAAGCTACTCCAGTCCACCCGTTAAGGTGATTTCTTCCTTCTTAGAATGAAGGCAATCCACTAATCAGGTAAGAGTTACAACTGCACTTGAAACCTACAAGTGACTAACAATTACACTGACTTAGCTCACACTAAGATTCACTCTCTTAGTCTTCTCTAGGATCCGATCAACCTTGATCTCCTAAAGGAACTAAACAAACTGTTTATCAAAGAATTGTTTACAAGAGATTTGCTTCTAAAAAGCTAAGTAAACTCAATGAATTTCAGATGAAAGAAAGCTTAGAAGAATTTGAATTTGTCTTGTGCGTATGTGAATGCTTCTAGCCGCTTCTTTCAGTCTTCAGCCTCTTTATATACTCCAAGGATTAGGGTTGAGCGTTGCATGGAAAATGCTACCGTTGGATGGCAGTTCTGGAAAATCCAGCTTCTGCTATGTCTGAGACTGTTAGGTAGGTCGTCAGGAAGGTACAGTTGCTTTTGTACTTGGATAGCGACTTGACCTTTAAACCTAGGAGACTTCTGATCAGGGGAATGCTTCATATTGGAACT
This sequence comes from Lotus japonicus, assembly GCF_012489685.1. Taxonomy (NCBI): domain Eukaryota; kingdom Viridiplantae; phylum Streptophyta; class Magnoliopsida; order Fabales; family Fabaceae; genus Lotus; species Lotus japonicus. The sequence goes on from NC_080043.1 coordinate 58,859,840, forward strand.
TGTGAAGCCGGTTGATCAGAGTCAGAGGGAAAGCCCAGATCCTCTGACCATTGTTTCTTCTGATTCTGAACTCAAAGGGAAGTACATGGTCTTCAGAGTATCTTGCTTCTGGACATCAGAACTTCACTAATCAGCTTCTGGATCTTCAGAGTCTTCTACACCATCAGAATATCTGAGCCTTCAGTGTTTCTTGGTTATCAGACTTTCTGGATCTTCAGAACTTCTAGTGACTGAGTCCACATCAGAGTTTGTATAACTTCAGAACTTCTGAAGCTTTTCCACTGTTCATACTGAACATGGTGAATGCGAAAGCGTTGCTTGGGTCGCTCTTTATACACAGTGCTTCTGATTTGTGTGAGATTGAGTTGAGGTCAGAGCCTGTAAATAGCACACTCAGAAAAACACGTTAGAGTACCACAATTGTTCATATCAAAAGGTTAACTTGTAATCATCAAAACATAGAGTTGTACTACTAGATCAAAACTTGATCTTACAAGATATGCTCAAGAAGTACAACATGCACAACTCAAGCAAGATGAGCACTCCTATGTATCCAAATACAGTCCTAGACAAGAATGATGAAAGTTCACCCGTTGATCCAACATCGTACCGAGGAATGATAGGATCTCTATTGTACCTTACCTCAAGCAGACCTGACATTATGTTCAGTGTTTGTCTATGTGCCAGATTCCAGGTAGTGATTTCAAGTTAAGTGGATATTGTGATGCTGACTATGCTGGAGACAGGGTAGAACAAAAAAGCACCAGTGGAGGATGCCATTTTCTAGGAAACTGTTTAGTCTCTTGGTCTAGCAAAAGACAAAGTACCATATCCCTATCCACTGCTGAAGCTGAGTATGTCGCAGCAAGCTCATGTTGCACTCAACTTCTATGGATCAAGCATCAACTTGAAGATTACAACATTCATGAAAACCACATACCTCTAGTTTGTGACAACACAAGTGCTATAAACATTGCAAAGAATCCAGTTCAACACTGAAGGAAAAATCACATTGAAATTAAACATCATTTCATAAGAGATCTAGTTGGGAAAGGACATATTGATATGTCATATGTTCATACTGAAGATCAACTTGCTGACATCCTGACCAAACCTCTACTGGAAGGCAGATTCTCTGATCTTAGGGAAAGAATCAATATGCACTGTGCAAATTGAATATATAGAAGTGTAAGTTTACTATTTTGCAGGTACCGTTCGATGAATGAACTAAGTACAGTTCACAAGTCTAGACTAATTGTTTACATGCGGCATCGTACCACAATGCTTCTATCACTTTTGTTCAGTGACTCATGGAAATCAATATTGTGAAAAGTTCAACGTCATCATATCAATGGCACGTGCTTCAACTTTTCATTTCTGAAAAGTCACATCACATTCAATGCTCAACTGTTACCGTGTCAGCCTTTATCGCACGTGTAACCACAACACATTTGTTTAATATTTTCCTCTTCAAAAGAAACCGCCTTTTTGCACTTCCTTCCAAAACCGTCATTCCATATTCCACATCAACATATCTATCTAAGATTTTTTTTACCTCACGCTATCTCCCCTCCAAGAAAAGAAAACTTCCTCTCTGCAAATTTTCTCTCCTCCAAAACCTAATGGCCGGAGTTCTTGCAACCGCCGCTAAGGCCCCTTCTAAGAAAGGTGGAAAGGCACCTCATTCACAGATTGAAATGGAGATTCTAAGGAAAAGATCTGAAAAGATCAACCTGTATCGATCTGTTCAGAACAAGGAAATAGGTGTCGTGAAGATAGAGAAGCTGGGTGATAATACTCTTGTTACACCAAGATACCTTGATATGAAGCAGTGTACAATGTTGCACAACGCGAAGTCTATGTGCCTCTTGTAAAAGAATTTTATGACTGCGCTGTGGTGAAGAATCGTGAAACAATCAAGTCAAGGGCCTTCAACAAAATCATTGATGTTACCCTCCAAGATGTTGCAGAGGCTCTCAATGTTAGTCTAAATGATGGTGAGAGATACACACCCTCGTGGTGGTCAAAGACAGGAGACTACCGGTGCATTTGGAAAGATCAGAAAGATCCTTTACTAGTGGAAGTGAGCAATCTCAGGGATGAGCTCAAATTCACCAACGCTGTGATTAGCAAGGTGGTTCTTCCCAAGGATGGTGCAAGAGGACATGTCAATGCACATGCAAGGTATGCAATTTACAAGATTATGAAAAGAATGAAGGTGAATCCGGCTCACTTAATCTGGAACTATTTGATCAACTTTCAGGATATGGGAAAGGGATTTCTTCCTTTTGGGTCTCTACTAACTGTTATCTTTGAGAAGAAAGGAATCACTAAGGATTTCCTGGCAAACAAGGAAGAAAGGATAGAGGATGACATCATCTGGCCCACTCCTATCAAGCTAGGAGATGTAGGAAAAATGAACATTGAGTATGATGATTCAGAAGTTCCTGACGAGTTCCTGACCAAAAAGAGAAGAGTTGAAAGAGAAAGAGAACGAGCAAAAAAGGTAGTCAAAAAGAAGGTGAAAACCTTGAAGGCACTGGATGCACGAGCAAGCACCGTTTCAGGCAAGAGATCTGTAAATCCTGCTTTGCGAATTGCACCGTTCCCTGAGGATGAGCCGGAACAGTCCAGGGAAGTGTTAAAGGTAGGCATTAAGGAACGTTCAATCAGAATCTCTAAAGGCGGGGTTCCTGTACAAACTGGCTCAAATCCAATTGCTTCCAGAACAAGATCTGGGCAAAGATCTCCTGTTGGCAAACTTGCAGAACCTAAGAAGAAGCCTAAACGCTTAAGAAGGCAGTATGATGATGAACCCACTGTACCTGTTCAGAAACCCAAATACAACAAACGGAAGACACTCGCAAATGAACCTGATGAACCCGAGAATGAAGAAGACTTTCTAATCCACTCCACCATTGTCAAAACCATAGACATAAACTTTCCACACAATGAGGTAAACGCTGAAATGTCAAATCAAGAGTTTGTTAATTCATTGTTTGATGATTCTTATGATCCTCACAAGACCACACCTCCACCACACCACGCACCAAAACAACTCTCCCCTACTCCAAACCACAAAGACCTCACTGTGAATCCCACTGATCATAGTTCACCAAAATTTTCCCCCATCACCACTATGGATTCCTCTGATGAGAAACACATTGTTGCAAAACCAAACCAAGGTCCCCATTGGTCAACTTCTTTCCATTAACCCTGACCACTCCAATAGATCAACCCTTCCAAAAGCATCAACAAAGTTCAACACTTGAAAGCCCTCTCAATCACAACTCTAAGCCAGGCAATATCTGCATCCTTTCTCAAGTGAGAAAAAGGCGTCTTCAGACGCTAGTGTCCTCTGCCATTAAACGCAGACGCACTGCAGGATCGACCAAGGCACCTGCCAAGGCCTTTCAAGAGAGACTGGTTAAGAAGAATGAAAAATCACCAAACCGTTCCGTGTTCCTCTCATGGAAGAAACCTTCAGAAGTTGGCTACAAGTTTCACTTGGAGGCCAGCAAGGTATCGGACTGGGATGAATGGCAAGTTTGTGCCACTGAAGGATATGTTGGTACAATGTCCTACTCTCTCCTGAACAGAGTCACTGCTTTAATCATTGCCTTGGGAAAGTGGGTCTATGTCCTGCTGCCAAGGAACATTCCAGACATTCTCCTACGTCCGGAAAAACTTCACATTATCAAAAGGAAAGGCAAGCTTCATGATGAAGGTGAATGTTCAGCTCTGCTGAACAATGCAAGTGCTGAAGAAGATCTCACTCTCTCTGATGCTGACAATGATCAAGGACATGAACAGGGAAACTTGGAGCAACCTCTGGAGGCTCAATTTGTTCGCCGGAGCGACTTTGAAGATCACAAGAATCAGATGAACAACCTCTTCTATGATCTAGCTTCCAAGATTGAACTGCTCCTGAATCGTTTTGGCTAATGGCCAATTTCTCTCCTTATCGTCCTATGTTGTTTAAATTCCTGAACAATTTGCACTTTAATTTCTTGCAACTTCTATTTATCATACTCTAATTCTCTTATGAATGCTAGATCATTTCTCAATGCATGTTTCTTTTTAATAATGCCAAAGGGGGAGAAGAGAGAAAGAGTTAGGATGAAGGATTATAATTAGGTGCCAAGTGCTATCAAACGTAAAGCACTATCAATCTTAGGGGGAGTACACTTAGAATTTGAATTCCCTTTCAAACTCTCAAGCTCAAATTTTTTTTTCTTATTAAACTCAGGGGGAGTTTATCATCTCAATTATCTCTTTCTATAAAAATTGTCATTATCAAAAAGGGGGAGATTGTTAAGTTCAAACGCATCATAACGTTTTTAAAATCTTATTCTGATCATAACAATTTTATAAATAGAAGGCTTATTTAAAATTCATTCACTAACAATATCCTTCATTTCAGGTGAACATTGTAATATGAAATAGGCTACAACGTTCTATCATTTACCAAGAAGGATTTTGTGACTATCATACCATCTGACCGTTTAATGACACATCAGTAGTCAGATTTGCCAAGCAATATTCGAGCGCCAAAGAATCAATTTGATTTCAAGCAATTTTTTCACATTCATATCTAATGACAATAGTTCGAATCTCGTTCAAGTTGAATCAGATGAAGACAAGCTTACTTTAGCAAAAGGCACGCTGACCAACGAGGAAAAAGGACAAGCCATCAACATCAAATTACCAAATTGTCTCTTATCTGAAAAGTAGCCCAAAGTCTATCACCACCTACTAGCTGACAAACATCACCTTTTGAGCTAAAGGATAGACTTGCTTCAGAAGTAACATTTAATGAAGCCACCAACCAAGCTTTTGAATCAACGGTCCGATCTCACCTTACAACGGCTATCTCAACGGTTGGAAATAATCTCACAAAAGCTACAACACTAGCAAGCGAGTATTTAAGCCACTCTTGAAGATCTGAAGAAAGTGGAATTAACTCTGAGAATCCAAGCATTCAACCATTCGTTTCAAACTTCTCAACAGCATTCAAAGCAAAATCAGAAATTCCCAAGTGTCAAACACAAGCCATAAATTCTGCCAAGTGAAAGAGAGGAACCTCATACCTTAAAAGAGTCACATCTTTTATTCTCTTCACACTATTGTAGTAACTCTGAAGTGAATTCAATGGTCAAATCTAAACCCAAACACTTAGAGTTCCAGTGCCATAAAGTCTGTGAGACCCAAGTTTTTAAGCTTACAATAAATGAATGAAATTCCTATTCATGATTAGGTTCGATGTATCGTGAAGGAAAAACCTGAACAAGTGTTTATCGAATGGAATAAATTTACGAAGGAGAAAGTTCAGGAAAAGGCTAAGGATAGTATTAAAGTCGATATAAGTTATAGCGCAAGTAGTATTCGCTTATAACTAGGACGAGAGCGTCAGTAAACGACTAATTTGCACTTAAAGACACGATAGAAACTAATTCCAAAAATCTTCAGAGAAATGTTAGAACTTCTCTTAATCTTTCCATGACAAGCGTTTCGATACGAAACCCTGGAATGTACGAACGTCTGATTCTAGTTCTCGGAGGTTTGCCGAAACTAAATCCCTGATAACCCAAGAAACTTAAAATAAATGGTCGATGAAGACATTTTCTATTCGGAGCTTCAAACGAAGATTCCACACGCATACACCTATTTCTTTCGAGTTTTCTAATCTTTCTTCCGAAAGAAGTTTTCTCATCCGACATCAACTGCAAAAAGTAGTTTTTTGGGTAAAATAGATTTACACCGACTTTGGATCGTTTGCCTTAATTCCAAGAAACCTATTTTGAGTTCTGGAATTATGTTGCCAGAACCTATCTTAGAATTCACAGAGGATGGCACAGGAAAAATCGGAATCGCGAAATTTTCATTTTTCCGCATTTTCCATCAACTATAAATAGCTTGAAAAAAAATCAAAATCCTCCACCACTATTAACACCAAACCCGCGAGCTTGAGAGGAGAAGGGGAGGAAGATATTTTCGCCGCTTCTTGCCTGATCGCTGCACCGACAGTTGCTACTCGAAGACCTTGCGGTATAGATGCTATTCCTTACTTCTGATCGTCAATTCTGTCGTTTTTCTCTATGTCTTTCTGTGCTCAAAGTTTTGAGCTTTTTGTAAAACTGTCCAAATAACTTGATTTCTCTGTCTAAACTTATTCCTTGCATGCCCAAGAGCATGTTTAGCGGATTACATTTCGCCGAGTCTCGTCGAATTGCCCCCGAGTTTCAATTCTGCTCAAAAACCCATTTCTTGACCAAAGCTTCGTCCTTTAGACTTAAAACTCTCGACTGACCTTAGCGCCAGTAGGATTAGTTGTCATAAACGTCGTTGGTGACGTCCCCATCTAATTTGTTTTTCGAAATTCCAATTTTGAAATTCCGAGCTAAAAACACTGACCAAAATACCCCCGCGTCAGTTTTCGATCCAATAATTTTTCCGAGCTTTAATTCGCCTTAGTTACGACTAATGATAACCTAGGAATCAAGTTTGGTCAAAGAAAAAGCGCCGGACACATTTAATGTGTGTGGCCGAGAGCACCTCAATGGGGGGAGGAAAATTTCTCTTTTTCGAAAACTCGTCCTATCGCGTTAGATTATCGTACTTCGGAGTTTATGATGCTTCGTGTAACCTTAGTAATTATTGTTTGCTGAGTTTCTGACTGATTGTGATTAAATTCTGTGGTTTCGCTCAAAGGTTCGTTTGAGGAATTCCGAGGAGCGGAAGGCGGAGATTGTGAAGGAACGCTACAGGATCACAATGGAGGAGCTACGTGTGAGGGCTACTCACTGAATACTAGCTAATGCTTTAGGTGTCGAAGAATTCGACTTGATTTATTGTTTATGCTCTTGATTGTGATTGACTGGGAAATGTTTTCTGAGGCTTCGGCTGACAATGATGATTGTTTATCGCTGGACTCGTTTTTTATATTGATTTACATATTATGTGCTAAATGGTTAATCTAGGATGTGTTGATATTGATTTACATGCTATGTGCTAAATGGTTAATCTAGGATGTGTTGATATATGTGTCACGACTGTTGGATTGTGTTACTTTGATTATGCAATAACACATATATCTGTTGTACGTCAGAGTGAGGAACCCGGGCGATTGTGCGACACTCATGAGATTTTGGGAAAGTTTGACGGGACGAACGGAGGTTCGGGCCCTTATTAATATTTTAGTGGATCGAGACCTTCTCTGGGAGTTACTTGGGATTATGGGATCTTTTAAACTCATAAGAGTAGAGACAAAACTTAATGGAAACCATTTTACAAGGAAAATTCATAATACACTAAACAACCTCCGAACCCTTTAAATAATAACAACATTCTCAAATGAAAGCTTAGGGTTTGGATATTAGCTTTGGAAAATGAGAAGTGTCGCCGAATCCAAGATTTAGGAAAACTAATAAGTTTCTGAGTATTTTATACTCTTTGCTCGATGAGCAGTTCATTTATTTGACTATCTAAAGGATAAGTCAGGGAACTATAAGTTTCCAAGTACATTGTTACTCTTTGCTCGCTGAGCAGTTTTGACCATCGGAATTAAATGAGTCGGATGACCCGAGAAGTTATCATGAGTGGTTGCACTCTTTTTATATTTCGTTGTCTTTTGTCGCAGAATCGACATTTACCTTAGGGTATTCTTTTTAGAGACAATAAGTTAGCTAGAACACGTGACGACGTGACGAGTAAGGTCGGAGACGTAGTTTGGCTAATCACGTTGCATTCATTCACACATTTTGAGGTTTATACACGGCGGGAAGTCGGACCTCGATGGATTCCAAAATGGTCCTAAGACCCGGATTTCCTTATAAGAACACTACGGTGATTCTTAGTAGAACACAGAAATGGCAGGCCTGCGGGTATACTGCTGATCTGACTACATTTTGTTTGGTGTAAGCGATGCCCGAGCAGAAATGGTCCCACTTTGGCCGGTGATAGGGCTGACTCATTGCTGTCCATACTTCCGGATTGCATCTTGTTCCTCGTCATCTCATTCATGCACCATGCATACTGACTTAGTTGCCGAGTGTGATTGATACTTGTTAATCTTACCTGATATATGCTATTTGTCAGTAATTATCATTTATATTCGATTGGAAGATATACAATTGTTGATGCTGTTACCGACTTCTAAGCCTAAGTAGCTATCCCTTAAACTTTATCTACGGGTGTATTACTTATGTAATTCTTTGAGTTGACCCTCGTGCCTTCTGTTTGTGTTTAGGCGGACTACACCCTTTGTCAGATGTCCATGGCGGATTGGTTTACGATGGTCCACCCTTCGGGGGGGACTAGGTTTGAGATGCTTGATCAGGAGATCCCCGGCTCATGGGTGGTCGACCGCGCTGGCCACAGAGCGATTTACTCAGGGAGAATAATGGAAGATCGAGTCGACAGTCTGGGACACTTGACGGAGGGAGTTCTGAGGCGTTACACTGTCAGCTTTAACCTGCCACCCAGCGTGCACTGTGGACCCGGTGTAGGAGTACCACCACCACCGTCGTATACTGACGACGAGGACCCCTCGGAGGAGGAGCCTGTGGGAGGGACTTCATCGGACTTTAGCTCACCTACTGTTGCCGTTGCTGATGACCTTGGTTCGGGTCCTGGACCCGTGAGACCATCTCAGGAGCATGTTGCGGTAGCGAGAGGGGGGATGGTTGCAGACATTGACCTAGTCGTCCTGGATTCTGATTCGGACGATGACCACGCTAGCATGTAGTTGTGAGTGCTGGGGTGTACTCCTCTGGACAGGATTAGGGTATTAGTAGCGTTATAGCTCTGGTCGTCATGTTCGTATTTTGGGGCAGGGTAGGTTCCTGACTGTTAGCTTTTTGTGTGGTTTTCTTTATGGAAATCACAGAGAGTTGGTCGGACTAGGAGGTCTTGTTTAGGCCGTTTTGGGCTGACCTACTTTCGTTTTGGAGGACTGTATTACGAACACTTGACCTTTCACTTTGGTTTGTACATATTGCCCAAGGGCACCACTTTCGGTTACTTCCCGTCACTAGAGGATAGTCGTGACGTGGTCCACTACTTACAGCGGGGGCTGTAAATATATTGTACATTAGTTATGTTTGTCTTTTGCTGTAGAGTCTTTACTTCGCTAGTCTTTAATTTTATTATTTTAAACAAATCGGAAAAAAAATATTCACGTTTTTCCGCTTTATTTTCTTTTTGGTTACTAAAGTGATGCCACCGAAATTGGGGTGTTACAAAGTCTCTACCCTCACTCTTGAAAGAAGAGAACCATTGTAGAGTATCATAAATCTTTGTAAAGATTTAGGAGAAGTCCTGTACAATACTTATAGGAGGAGTCCTGCAGAATACTTGGAGAAGTCCGTGATAATACTTGGAGAAGTCCTGGATAATACTTGTATTGGAGAAGTCCTTGATACTTGCTAGTGAAAATCTTGGTGGTGGCCAAGTACCGGACGTAGCCCAATTGTTTAGGGTGAACTAGTATAAATCTCTATGTGCTGAACGTTCTGTTATGTTTACTGTTTTACTTCCGCTGCACTAAACTGTTTGTGAAAAGTCACTCTTAAACGTTTTGCCTAAGAACTAATATTCTCTTCATAAAACAAAGTTTTAAAAAGTAATTTTCAAGAACACAATTCAAACCCCCCTTTCTTGTGTTACTTTATTGCATCTCATGAAGGGCGTCCTCGACCTTGACACCACGTTTGGCGAGGAAGAGAACGCTAGGACGCTCAGCGTCAAATACCTAATCCTTGAGGCGGAGGGGTCATACAACATGATCATCGGGCGAAACACTTTAAACCGTCTGTTCGTCGTGATCTCAAAAACCCACCTGGCAGTGAAGTATCCTCTGTCGAATGGGCATATTGGGGGAATTGTTGTAGATCAAAGGGTCGCAAGAGAATGCTACTGTAATGTTGTGGATCGGTATGGGAAGAAAAACGCTTCAGTCGGGAACCGTTGCAGCGAAGTTGAGACGCCAGAGGAAAGTTTGGACCCGAGGGGCGAGGGACGTGTTAACAAGCCCACAACGATAGAAGAAACCAAAGAGCTGAAGTTCGGCGAGAAGATACTCAAGATAGGAACCAAGTTAAGTGAGGACCAAGAACAAAGGCTATCAAAGTTGTTAGGCAAAAATTTAGATATTTTCGCCTGGAGTCACAACGACATGTCAGGTATAGACCAAAACTTCATTTGTCACAGGCTGGCATTGAATCCAGGAGCTAAGCCTATAACCCAGACTCGCCGGAGAATGGGAAACGAAAAAGAGAAGGCCATCCAGCAAGAGGTAAACAAGTTGCTAGCTGCGGACTTCATACGGGAAATCAAGTACCCTACCTGGTTGGCAAATGTGGTGATGGTCAAGAAGGCGAACGGGAAGTGGCGAATGTGCGTAGATTATACAGACTTGAACAAGGCATGCCCAAAAGATTCTTATCCCTTGCCGAGCATAGATAAGCTGGTAGACGGAGCTTCAGGGAATGAACTTCTGAGTTTAATGGATGCTTATTCAGGATATCACCAAATGAAGATGCATCCGTCGGACGAAGACAAAACAACTTTTATGACTCCAAGGGTAAATTACTGTTACCAGACTATGCCTTTCGGGTTAAAGAATGCGGGGGCGACGTATCAACGGTTGATGGATAGGGTGTTTGAAGGCCAAGTAGGAAGGAACATGGAGGTGTACGTTGACGACATGATCGTTAAATCGGTTTTGGGATCAAACCATCATGAGGATTTGATGGAGGCCTTCGGTAGGATTCGCAAGCATAACATGAGGCTTAATCCAGAAAAGTGTTCTTTCGGCATACGGGGTGGGAAGTTTTTAGGCTTCATGATTACATCGAGAGGAATCGAAATCAATCCAGTTAAATGTAAGGCAATCCAGGAGATGAAAAGCCCGAGCAATGTGAAGGAGGTGCAGAGACTAACCAGGTGGATCGCGGCCTTATCCCGTTTCCTCCCTCACTCGGGCGACAAGTCAGCCCCGTTCTTCAAATGCCTCAAGAAGAACACGGCATTTGAGTGGAATTCTGAGTGCGAGGATGACTTCGCCCGCCTCAAGGAGATGTTGTCCGCCCCACCAATCCTATCAAAACCTGTCCAAGGTCTTCCTTTGCATTTATACTTCTCTGTTGGTGATCACGCAATAAGCTCGGTGATCCTCCAGGAGGTGGATGAAGAGCAAAAGATAGTCTATTTCGTAAGTCATACACTTCAGGGGGCGGAGGTCAGGTATCAGAAGATAGAAAAAACGGCGCTCGCCGTCCTCGTCACCGCCAGACGCCTACGACCGTTTTTTCAAAGCTTTCAGGTAAAAATAAGAACTGACCTTCCTTTGAGACAGGTATTGCAGAAGCCAGACTTGTTAGAAAGGCTCGTCGCGTGGTCAGTAGAGTTGTCAGAATATGGATTGCAGTATGACAAAAGGGGAAAGGTCAGCGCAAATACCTTAGCGGATTTTGTGGTGGAATTGACGCCGGAAAAAGGGGAAAATGTGAGCACGCAATGGATATTGTTTGTCGATGGGTCATCGAACGACAACGGAAGCGAGGCTGGGGTCACGCTGTAGGGGCCCGAGGAGTTGGTGTTGGAACAATCCCTCAGATTCCAGTTCAAAACTAGCAATAACCAAGCAGAATACAAAGATCTTATTGCGGGCTTGAAGCTGGCAATTGAGGTGCAAATCGACTGTCTTCTGGTAAGGACGGACTCGCTGCTAGTGGCAAGCCAAGTAAACGGAGAGTTTCAGGTAAAGGAGCCGGCCTTGATAGAGTATGTAGAGCGCGTGCGGCTGCTCATGGGACGTTTGCAACAGGTGGTAGTTGAATTCGTGCTGAGGGCGCAAAACCAAAGGGCGGACGCCCTAGCAAAGCTAGCAAGCACTAGGAAGCCTGGCAACAACTAGAGTGTGATTCAAGAGACGCTCGCCAATCCCAGCATAGAGGGGGATCTGGTGGCCTCGGTTGATCGCCAGGAAACTTGGATGAACCCTATCATCGATATTCTGGCGGGAGAACCAAGTGACGTGGTAAAATACTCAAAGGCGCAAAGGAGGGAGGCGGGGTACTACACGCTTCTCGACGGGATACTCTTTCGGCGAGGATTTAGTTCACCCCTCCTACGATGTCTTCCACCTCAGAAGTACGGGGCTGTTATGACGGAGGTTCATGAGGGAGTTTGTGCAAGCCACATTGGAGGAAGGTCGCTGGCGAGCAAAGTCCTCAGAGCGGGTTTTTATTGGCCTACGACAAGGAAGGATTGTGCAGAGTTTGTGAGGAAATGCGAGAAATACAAAGTATTTGCAGACCTACCAAGAGCTCCGCCAGAGCAATTAGTCACAATCAGTTCCCCATGGCCCTTCGCCATGTGGGGAGTCGACCTCGTCGGGCCCTTCCCCACCGCTAGGTCGCAAATGAAGTTCATCCTTGTGGCGGTGGACTACTTCACCAAATGGGTGGAAGCTGAGCCTCTGGCGAGCATTACGGCGGCCAAAATCATAAGTTTTTACTGGAAGAGAATCGTCTACCGGTTTGGTGTACCGAGGGCGATCGTCTCGGATAACGGGACCCAGTTCGCAAGTACTAAAACCAAGGAGTTCTGCGAAGAGATGGGCATTCAGAGGAGATTTTCTTCGGTGGAAAATCCGCAGACAAACGGGCAGGCGGAATCGACGAACAAAGTCATCCTGCGAGGTTTGAAACGCCGACTCTCGGAGGCCAAGGGGGCTTGGTTAGACGAACTTCCAATTGTAATTTGGTCGTATAACACAACTCAGCACTCAACTACAGGGGAAACTCCGTTCAGAATGACTTACGGGGCGAACGTCATGCTCCCTGTAGAGATAGACAACAGTTCGTGGCGGACGGCACCGAAGTTCGAGGGCGAAAATTCCTCAAACGTGGCAGTAGAACTAGACTTGTTGTCGGAGACACACAATGAAGCCTGCCTCAGGGAGGCCACGATGAAGCAGCCAGTTGCGGCCAAGTATGACACAAAGGTAAAACCAAGGGAGATGCATGTAGGGGATTTGGTGCTTAAAAAGCGAATAGGAGTCATAGGAAATAAACAGAGCCCAATCTGGGAAGGGCCCTACAGGATCTTAAAAGCTTTGGGAAGAGGAGCATATCACCTGGAAATCTTGGATGGGAAACGGGTGCCACGATCCTGGAACGCAGCAAAACTAAAGTACTATTACAGTTGATAAGGCAAAAGGGACCTGGATCTGATGCGGAGATGAGCAAGGCGCCTCACGTAGGTTGCAGAGTTAAAAGCGAAATGAAGAAACATACTTTTGTAGTTATCCCAGGAAGTTATTGGCCAAAAGCGCCCAAAAATGGTAAAAACAAAGACACGTTCTTGTTCTCCATCTCGGGAGTTTGTTGGCTATCACGCCTGATTGAAAATACAAAAATTGTATCCAGCAATTTCAATCACACTGAATTGCGGTGAGAGCTCGGTAGGAAAAATTCCCTGAAGGTGGAAATCCCAACACGACCTTGATGTTTGGGGATTGCTTCGGAAAAGCCGACCCAGCTCGCCGTCACTCGTAGGCGATATGTGCGGATAAGCTTCTTATCCCAGTAATTTCCCCGAAATATGGGCGAGCATTTTTCAACTAGGCTCGAAAGTCTCGGGTAAACCCATATGGCCATTGGGAACTGAGCAATTGTAAGTCCCCGCCTAATAAGGCTGGCGGGGCCACACCTGATCTTACGGGAAATATGTTTGTGAATGAAAGCCTCGGTTCAAAAACCGAGCGACGAGTCCTAGTTGAACCCAACACACCATCAATGTCGTCAGACGTAATTCAGAAATAATGAAACAAAGGAGGACGCGAGAGAGGAAATCAAAAAGCGCTAAAATGTGCGAGAGAAATAATATAGTGAAAACTAAAATAGCTGGCTTAAACTAAAAACACGACGAGTAAAGCAAAAGAGTACTAACATTACAGTAATCCAATATTAAAACGAGAAGTAAACATTGTTTTATCTACTTCTTTATTTTTGCTCCACAACGTCTCCAAGGTCAACGTTAGCAACTCCCGATGGATCTTCGACACCCTCCAGCCCGGCAGGTGTAATCTTCTTAAAAACTCCCAAGGGACCAAGGTTGATGTTGGGATGGAGATGTTTGACTTGAGCCTTGGCGATCAGGAAGCCACGGATACGCTCATTAGCCACCGCGTGGGCAGCTTCGCCCCTTATCTTCTCCTCTAGGGCGAGGGCCTGGGCATCTTTTTTGGCCAGGAGTTTGCGTTTCGACTCCAAATCAGAGCGTGCATCAGCAAGAGGTTTCCCCCTGTACGCCAAATCTTAGCTCAACTTGGCGATTTCCTCGTTCTTGGCCAAAAGGTTTCCCTTCTGAGAAGTAAGGGTAGCCTCCTGGGTACCAAGAGTTTTGCGGAGCTCTTCAATTTGGTTTTCAAGTTGTTCCTCTTTCTTGTCCGCCGCAGCTTTCGCAAGCTTCACCTCAGCGAGTTTCCTCTGCATCTTCGCCGTCTTCTCCGTTTCACGAGCTTTCGTTGATTTGAAGGTTGGTCGAGCGTAGTTTCTCCACCTCCTGTCGGAGTCCCGCAATCCCGGTAAGGGGATGGGCTTCCCAAGCCACTTGGGCGAACAGGCAGCCAGCTCGGAGGAGGTTGGACAAAGCTTCTTGGGCAACGTCTTGCTGGTTCTAGTTGGGCGTTTCCCTTAGTTTCTCGAGGAAGGGATGAGAAAGCAGGAAGGAGAAGGGATCAGAGCTTGATTCGCCAAAGGGGTTCTGTGGACGATTCAGAGGGGGGTCTTTCTTCCCGCCAACAGCCTTGGGAGAAGCAGGAGGTGGCAAGTCAGAGGCAGAAGTTGAGAGATGAACGATAGTTGGCGAGGACTGGGTCGTCGGTGACCCCGGGGGCGAGAAATGCCCTCAACTTGAGCAATGCTCGCCTCGCCCTGGTGAATAGGTTTGGAAGAATCACCTACATCAACTGGGGTGGGAGAGCCAGAGCCAGTGCCCTCCTCGCCAGGGACGGTTGAGGAAACGAAAGGTGATTTCAGCTCGTCCAATTTTTTCTTCTTAGAAGCACCATCGTCCAACGACGAGCTTTGTCTCTTCTCCCCGGTATGAGCGGAGGGGGGAATTTTAATGCCCCCAGAAAGGAAAGCCTTTAGCAGTTCGTCGGATGAAAAATTCATCTTTCCTGAAAAGAAAAAGAGAGAGCAGTCATTAGAGGTGAAGGACATATAAAAAGAGGGGCGCGACAAAGGAGTAAGGAAAAAGACCTAGTCGGGGAAGCAATTTGGATCCTGGGGGGACATCAAGCAGTTCAATACAACTAAAAAGTGGAAGTCGAGATAAGACCTCAACGGCGAAGCTTTCTCTGGAGGAAAAAGATATTTTTTGGAAGCTGGATAAGGATCTGGGGTACTGCGTCCAATAAAGAGGGAAAAGGGCTTTCCCGTCCTTCTGTGTAAATGATGAGGGGTAAGCGAGGTGGACGATGACCCTGAAATACCAGCGAGCTAAATAAGATTCCGGGCCCACTTGATAAGGGGCAAATTGTTCTCGTCCTGGCCGGGGCGCTAGGGTGACCCAGCCGCGAGACCCTCGAGTTTGAGAATCTACTTCAAAGAAGAAGGAAAAAAGGGTAGCAGAGGGCGCCACGTCAATGCTATGGCAAAGAATCTCAAAACACCGCAGATAGGCCCAGGAGCGGGGATGGAGTTGACAAGGAGAAATATTCATATCGCACAACATTTGAGTCAGAAAGGAGAAGAAAGGAAGTTTAATGCTCAGATCAAGAAACAGATATTCGTAAGGAAAGAAAAAATGGGAATATTTGGGGTCATTAATCCCATGATGCTGCTAGGGGCGGTCTTGTCCTCGACATCCGGTGGTTCGGAGAAGGCCCTCTAATAACGGATAATGGCAGAGCCCACCGACCTTACTAGCAAGGTCAGAGACGGATTTGCCGGTTGAAAGTTCTGATGGTTGATCAAGAACTCCTTGATCAGGGGCTTCTGAGATAGGGGAGGGCAGAGTGGCGAAGGTCGCCAAGCGATGGGCTTTGATCTCCTCAATGGAGGACAAGGTCCCTGTTAAAGACATCAAAGAAATAAAAGAAAGAAAAGGGAAGAAGGAAGGGATGAAAACTAACCAGGAAGGGAACTGTGGGAAGAAGAGCAAGAGCCGGAGTAGGGATTCGTGAGATCAACAAAGGAGACCGGAGCGAGAGTCGGGAGCAAATATGGGAGCAGTTAATAGAAGATGATGAATGATGTGAGGGAAAAGAACTCAAGGGTTGGCTATGATAAAGATTAGGAAGTCGTGCCTCATTATGGTAAATCATCATGGTAAAGGTGGGGCCTTCACACAAAAGGTGTGACGTGGATTCCGGAGTGCAGGGGCAGCGCATTCAGTGGAAAGCTGTGACGGTTGAAACTGGTTGGTTCAAATTTAAAATTGACAAGGTTTGATGAGTGGTTGCATCTCTATATTTTGATGATTACAATTAAAGTTTGTGATGATGAACAATTGTGGTACCCTAACGTTTGTCTCTTTTAGTTGTGACAAACAGGTTCTGAATCTGACCCAAGCCTATTCATTCAGAAGAAGAAGAACCAAGGGATACTAAAAAGAGAGCTCTAAAGCTTACCATGTTCGTTCAGAACAGTGGCAAATCCTTCAGAAGTTCTGAAGATACAAGCTCTCAAGAGGTACTGAAGAACCGGAGTCAGAAGTTCTGAAGACCAGATGTTCCAGTGGAAAGGTCCAGAAGTAGAAGACTCAAGTTCTGAAGACCTGCAAGAAGTTGGTTCTGAAGACCCAAGCTATTCTAGCTCTGACGTTCAGAAGTTCTGAGGAACATGTTCAGAAGCAGAAGTTGCAAGGTCAGAAGAATCCAAGCTTTAATCTGACGATGATCAGAAGCTTCACCAATGTTCATCTGAAGCACTCCAAATCTCAAGTCAACTGGTGAAAGGACAGGTCGTTGTCATAGTACAAATCGTACAAGCCTCAGTCTGTTTGCCACCTACCTCGTTCAGCCTAACAGTCTAATATTACAAGATTGCCACTCCAACGGACAAAACCCTAGCAAGGGCTACATCACATGTCTTGGAGTATATAAAGGCTGAAGAAAGAAGAAAGAGGCTAAGAAACTTTGCTGAAATCATTCAACTAATACGAACCAATCTCTTAGCATTATTTCTTCACTGTTCTTAAACATCTGAGTTTACTATTAGCTTTTTAGAAGCATTTCTTGTAAACCCAAAACCTTTTACATTACGTTGTAAAGCTCCTTAAGAGACCAAGGTTGGTCAGATCTTGAGAGGACTGAATCAAGGTTGATTTAGTGTTTAGCTAGTCTTAAGAGGATCGGTAGATCAGCTTCTTAAGAGGATACTAGTGAGAAAATCAGTGTATTGTTAGTCACTTAGCAGGTAGCAAAGTGCAGTTGTAACACTCATTGATTTTAGTGAATTGCCTTCATCAGAAGAAGGAAGAAATCACCTTCACAGGTGGACTGGATTAGCTTGAGATTTTATCTCAAGTGAACCAGGATAAAATACTTGTGTGTTTCACTTCTTATCCCTCAGCACCTAGTTCTTATCTTTGAGTTTTGAAAAAGTTCAAAAAGTATATCTTTTATTCAAAAACTCTATTCAAACCCCCCCCCCCTTCTAGTGTTTTTCGCACCTTCAATTGGCATCAGAGCTCCGGTTCTGATTTAAACACCTAACAATGTTCAGTGATCCAGAACCTAGTGTGAAAAACAAACGATGGCCCAAGCCAATACTTCCGCTGACAACAACAACAACAACCAACTCAGAGCACCAATCTTTGATGGTGAAAAGTTTGAGTATTGGAAAGATAGAATAGAGAGTTATTTCCTTGGCACAGACCCAGATCTCTGGGATATGGTCATGGAAGGCTATACTGATCCAGTAGATGCTTCAGGAGTGAAGATCCCCCGTTCTAAAATGACTGACGCTCAGAAGAAGCGTTTCAAGGATCATCACAAGGCGAAGTCTATGCTATTCAGCTCAATATCATATATTGTGTATGAGAAGATCTCTGACAAAGAAACAGCAAAATCCATCTATGACTCCTTGGTCATGACGCATGAAGGAAATGAAGAGGTCAAGGAGACCAAGGCTCTTGCTCTCATACAACAATATGAGCAGTTTAAAATGGAATCTGGTGAAACCATTGAGGAGATGTACTCAAGGTTTCAAACTCTGATTGCTGGAATCAGGGTGCTAAACAAGGGTGTGAGACCTGGATTTACAGAGCAAGTTAATTTCCGACTCACGCGTGGAATCAGTGTAAGCGTGACAGGAGTTTGATGTTTGAGAAAGATTAATGAAGAAGAAAGTTCAGGAATTGCTTGAGGAATGTTGCGTAGTCGCTGTAGGAATTAGTGCGAGTCGTCTGCACACCTGCCTTATGGCGAGAGTGTCCAGAATAGGCTAATTTCGCTCTTAAAGCAACGTATTAAGTGATATTTTAAATCCTTTGAAAATTTAAAGGTTCTCCTTATTTTTCCTTCGACCAGCGTTTCATTTCGGAACCCTGGACTTTACGCACGATAGTATTTACTTTTCGGAAGTCCGACGACGCTAATTTCTTTGCTTCGAAACCCTAGATTCAAGGGCGGGATGAAGACTTTTTCTATTCGGGACTTCTAACGAAGTTTCCGTCCGCGTTGCCAGATTTGTTTCGACGTTTCCAATCTTTCTTTAGATGGAAGTTCTGTCGTCTGACCATCACAGCAAAAAGTAGTTTTTCGGGACAGATTAACTTACACCCTTTTGGGATTTTAGATATCGTTTTCCCCAAAAGTTAGAGATTTGTTTTGAGTTCTGGAAATCTGTCGCCAGAATCTCTCTTAGAATTCATCGGTGAACGTGCTGCAAAAATCGGAATCGCGAAATTTTCATTTTCCCGCGATTTCGCCTGCCTATAAATAGCTCAAAAATTCAAAAATATCTCCATTTTCATCACTCAAGGCCGCAAGTTTCAAGGGGAGAGGACGAGAAGATTTTTTCGCCAAAACTCGAACGATCTTCGTGCAGTTCGTTCCTACTTCAAGGTATCGAGGTAACTAGCTTGATTCTTACCTCTGATCGCTGTTTCTACTGTGTTTCTTTAGCTGTTTCTGTGCTCAAAGTTTTGAGCTTTTTGTAAAACTGTCCGTTTTTCCTGATTTCTCTGTTGGGGTTTGTTCTCTACGTGCCCAAGAGCCTAAAACCTCCGTCAGTATTCGCCGATTGTGATCGAGCTGTCAAGGATCTGAAAAACTGATTCAAAACCCTTTTTGTCGCACATTTCGAAACTTTACTGTCGAAAAGTCGTAATCTGACTTCGAGCCTTCAGGATTAGTTGTCACGGATGTCGTTAGGATCATTGCTGTCAAATTTGTTTTCCGAACTGATAACTTTGAGGTTTTGAGCTTTTATTTTGGACCAAAACGCCCCTGAACAGCCGTATTTTGATCCGATCGTCCGAAAATTGTTCCGACAGTTTCTTTGCCTTAGTTTTACCCTAAAACTACCTTGTAAACATATTTGATCGAAGAAAAAGAGCCGGAGCTCTTTTTCCTTTTTGGCCGAGAGCTATATCAAGGGGGGGAGGGAGTTTTTCGGTTTCGAAAACTTGTCTTTTCGTACTCGATTGTTATATTCTGAAGCTTTAATGCTTTGTCTATCGTTTATGAGTTGTATGGCGATCGAACTAATCGATTTTGTTTGGATTCTGCTTTGTTTTCTCCGAGGTTCAGTTGAAGGAACTTTGGGAGTTTCAGAGCATTTGTGTGAAGGAGATTTAGATCACGAGGCTGAAGCAGCTCGAGGTTAGGGCAACTTACCTATTAGTTATGACTGCATGATAGGCGTCGATAAATTCGACTTATGCTTTACTTTGATGTTGACTATGTTGATGAATTGATGTTATGATGTTTTTCCATAACTTATGATATTGTGATATTGTTGGATTGTGCGTTTTGACGCGACTTCGGAGTGGAGATTCATTGATCTGGTGATCTTTGATATTTCGGGTTGGATGAACAACCCTAGGCAAGTTCAAATGTGGGGTTTGAGACTTAGTCATTCGTTGGTATTTGTTGGATTACTTAGACTTTCCCCGGGAAACTTCTTTTGGAGGGTTTTTGGAAAAATTAGGATGATTAGAATTTCGAAAACTATAGACTTCGGAAGACTTGGACTTTGAGAAATAAACTCATAACTTGACTAATCCAATTCGAAACATTTTTATTAACAATTAAGCATAGGAGAACGAAGGGGGGAAAATAATTGCAAAAGACGGGGAAAAGTCGACTTTTGTTGTAGGTTTTGGAATTGGGGAAAGCCACTGAGGTGAGCTACGGTGATGATTGAAAGTTACCGAGTACTCTAGTACTCTTGTTATTCGAGTTGTGTTGTATTGACCGACACTAACTCTAGGTTTTGGGTTGTGGGAGTTGTGTTGTATTGACCGACACTAACTCCGAGTTGTGTTGTATTGACCGACACTAACTCTTGGGTTTTTGATATTGGGTTTTGGGCTAAACACTTGTGTTGTGAAGACGATTCGATGTTTGACTAACCATATTGCATCATGCATCATGTGGTGAATAACGGGAATGGTTCACCATGGTGAATAACGGGAATGGTTCACCAATGTAACTTTTGATGAATAACGGGAATGGTTCATCATACGGTGAATAACGGGAATGGTTCACCAAGAGTGAAGAACGGGAATGCTTCACTAGTGAAGAACGGGAATGCTTCACAATCCGGATCATATTGATTGCATTTCACGCATACATTACTCTGACTGGAATTGTGTGCTGTTTGATTTATTAAAGCATTGTTAGAGCCAATAACGTGCTAGGATTACTTATACACATATATCAACATATATATATCTATACCCCTTGTCATATGTTGAGTTTATAATTACTTATTTCTGTGAGTTGACCCTAGCGCCTTGGCTTTGGTTGCATGTTTGTGTTTGGGCGGTCGGCCTGCTGCAAGATGTCGATGGCCGACTGGTTTTCGATGGTCTCTCCCTCGGGGGGGATCAGGTACGAGTTGGTGGATCGTGATGCCCCCACTGCTTAGGTGATCGATGTTGCGGGTCACCGAGCGACGTACCGGGGAAGGGTCATGGAGGACCGGACGGATGAGCGAGGACGTCTGACGAGAGGAGTGCTACGACGTAAGGAGCTGAGTTTTGACTTGCCGCCCTCATTTCACTGTGGACCATGCACTGGTCGTGGACCACCTACACCACCTCCTGCTTCATCTTCTGATGACGAGGACCCAGCGGAGATTGAGCCTGTTGTTGCTGCACCTGTTGCGCCACCTCCTGCTGCTGCTATCGATCCTACCGACGTGGCGTCGTCCTCTAGGCTTGTGCGGCCGAAGAGGGAGTCTGTTGTCCCATCTGCCTCACGTCTCTTTTCTTTCTCTTCACCGCACGGCTACCGTGTGGACCCCTTGGTTAGGGTGGTGGAGGAGGATGTTCTTACAGGAGACGTGGATGTTGAGACCGGCTCGACTAGGACGGTGCGCAGGACAGTTAGGAGGGAGGTCATGGACTTGGACACCGAGATGATTACGGTGGATTCCGACTCTGACTCCGAGAGCAGTGGGGAGAGCTACCCGCCGAGCAGCGATGAGGAGGAGGAGCTATGAGCTGAGCTGGGAGGGTAGGTTAGGCTAGCGTCATTTTTTTTGTGTAGAGCTCTGATCGTCTTACTTTTTGGGACAGGGTAGGTTCCCGATGTGGGGCTTTGTGTGTGGTTCTTTTGAGGAGGATCACAGAGAGTCTGTCGGAGTATAGGGGTCTTTTGTTCAGGCCATTTTTGGGTGCCGACTTTCTCTGGGATGACTTTATATTTGATACTTTTACCTACAGTTCTGGTTCTGTATATATTTACCTGCGGGCACACTACTTTGGAGTCACTACGAGTGCGCGTGACTGGAGAGTGCAGCTGAGGATGTACATGTGTATATATTTGTATATTGGTTAGTTAGTGTTGGGTTATGTCTTTATTTTCTATCGCTTTATTTAAAAGGAATCCAACGAAAAAAAATTACCTGTTTTTCCGCGTAAAGTTTATTTTTTGTTACTAAAGTGACACCCGAAAATCGGGGTGTTACATTGTGGTATCAGAGCTTAGTCGAGTCTTTTGGGAGTCTTTGGGGAATATGTCTTCTGTGCTAGGTTGTGTGACTCTGCAAAGAGTGAAAATTGATTGTCTGCAGAACGATTCTTCGTTCTAATTGATTGCATTGTTACTTAACCATATGGAGTAGTTTTGGTGCTATCATACGATTAGGCCTAACAGTTTTCTTGGGGGTAACAGACGATGGTGAACACGAATCAACTAGCAGAGATGATGGCCACTATGGCTCAGGCGATGACCAACCAAGCGAATGACAATGCTTTGAGGCGTGCTGCGGAGCAAGCTCGTGATCAACACCAGCGTCAGAGGGAGGCGACTCTGGATCAGAACAAAGGGTTGAATGATTTCAGGAGACAGGATCCACCTAAGTTTTCGGGAGGTACTGACCCGGACAAAGCGGATCTCTGGATTGAGGAAATAGAAAAGATCTTTGGTGTGTTATAGACTGTTGAGGGAGCCAAGGTGGGAATGGCAACCTATCTGCTGTTGGGTGATGCTGAGTACTGGTGGAGGGGAGCCAGAGGGATAATGGAAGCCAATCATGTTGAGGTGAACTGGAATTATTTTCGAACTGCTTTTCTCAAGAAGAATTTTCTTGACAGTGCTCGTGATGAGCGTGAATCACAGTTTCTGGCAAAACATTTTCGACTTTTCCGTGACCAAGTTGATGAGCCCTACATGTGCAAGCGCTTTGTGAGGGGATTGAGAGCTGATATAGAGGACTCAGTGAGACCGCTGGGGATCACGAGATTCCAGGCATTGGTTGAGAAAGCCATAGAGGTGGAGTTGATGAAGAACCGAAGACTGAACAGGGCTGGAACAGGGGGACCGGTGAGGTCGACACCACAGAGTTTTCAAGGAAGAG
Organism: Lotus japonicus; assembly: GCF_012489685.1. Classification (NCBI taxonomy): domain Eukaryota; kingdom Viridiplantae; phylum Streptophyta; class Magnoliopsida; order Fabales; family Fabaceae; genus Lotus; species Lotus japonicus. The sequence continues at coordinate 58,882,888 of NC_080043.1, forward strand.
GAAGGTTTCAGGCGAGGAAGCCATATCAACGTCCTGCGGGGAGAGGGTTTACCCCGGGATCTTACAAGCCGATGGCTGCTGCTGCTACTTCTGGAGGGTCGGGAAGCCGTGCCCCAAACCGTGAGGTGACTTGTTTCCGATGTGGAGGGGTCGGACACTATGAAAACAATTGCACGATGCCACCAAGATGCTACAACTGCAATAAATCTGGGCATCTGGCTATGGATTGCAAGGCACCAAAGGCTGAACCGTCTGTGAATGCTGTTAGTGGGAAGAGCCCTGTGGCGAAGGGAAGAGTGTATACAATGGATGGTGAAGAGGCTGAAGGAGCGGATGGACTGATCAGAGGAGAATGTGAAATCGACGTTAATCTTCTAAGTGTACTCTTTGATTCTGGTGCAACTCATTCTTTTGTCTCTAAGGATTGCGTATCAAGACTGCATCTGCCTATTACTACTTTGAGTTTTGATCTTATGGTAACTACACCTGCTAGGACTCTAATTGCTAATGCCGCATGCATGCACTGTTCAGTAGTATATAGAGATAGAACTTTCCATGCCAACCTAGTATGCTTACCCCTTCAAAACCTAGATGTAATCCTAGGGATGGATTGGTTATCCCACTACCATTGTCTTTTGGACTGTAGTCGAAAGAAAGTGTTGTTCCAAGACTCGGATCTTTTCGAGTATCTCTCTATTAACCACATTAGTGCATCGTTGAGCGAGGGCACTCACAAGTACTTTTCATTGCTAAGTCTGGAGGGGAAGAAGGAATCGGATATTCATGGTATTCCGGTGGTTCGAGATTTTGCGGATGTTTTTCCTGGAGATGTACCTGGACTACCGCCTGTACGCGATGTTGAGTTTGTGATCGACATTGTACCCGGAACCGGACCGATTTCGATTGCACCTTACCGTATGGCACCTGCGGAGTTAGTAGAGTTGAAATCTCAGTTGGAGGATCTTTCGGCAAAAGGATTCATTCGACCAAGTGTTTCGCCGTGGGGAGCGCCAGTGCTTTTAGTCAAGAAGAAAGACGGAAGGTCGAGATTGTGTGTGGATTATGGACAACTGAACAAGGCGACGATCAAGAACAGATACCCGTTGCCGAGAATAGATGATTTGATGGATCAATTACGTGGGGCTGCCGTATTTTCCAAGATAGACTTGAAGTCAGGCTACCATCAGATCAGAGTGAAGACTGAGGATATACCGAAGACTGCATTCAGAACACGTTACGGACACTATGAGTACCTAGTGATGCCGTTTGGAGTGACAAAAGCACCTGCTGTTTTCATGGATTACATGAACCGTATCTTTCATGAGTTCTTAGATCGGTTCGTGGTGGTGTTTATTGATGACATATTGATATATTCGAAGGACGCAAAGGAACATGAAGGACATTTGCACCAAGTTTTACAAGTGTTGAGAGAGAAAAAGCTGTATGCAAACCCTTCCAAGTGTGAATTCTGGCTGGAGGAAGTCAATTTCTTAGGCCATGTTATCTCAAAGGAAGGCATAGCTGTGGACCCAGCGAAAGTGGAGACTGTTTTGGCTTGGGAGCAACCGAAGACAGTGTCGGAGATCAGAAGTTTTGTGGGTTTGGCTGGATACTATAGACGCTTCATCGAGGGATTTGCCAAGATTGTTGGACCTGTGACTCAATTGACGAGGAAGGATCAACCTTTTGCATGGACTGAGGCGTGTGAATCAAGTTTTGAGACTTTGAAGGAACGTTTAACGACGTCACTTGTGCTTATTTTGCCACAACCGGAGGAACCGTATGAGGTCTACTGTGATGCTTCGTATCAAGGCTTGGGATGTGTGCTGATGCAACATCAGAAAGTGGTGGCCTATGCTTCGAGGCAGTTGAGGACTCACGAGAGGAACTATCCGACTCACGATTTGGAGTTAACTGCCATTGTGTTTTCGCTGAAAATCTGGAGGCATTATCTCTATGGTGGTACTTTCACGATATTTAGCGATCACAAGAGTCTTAAATACTTGTTTGATCAGAAGGAGCTGAACATGAGGCAACGAAGATGGATGGAGTTTATCAAAGATTATGAGTTTACGCTGCAATATCACCCTAGGAAGGCGAATGTAGTTGCTGATGCTTTGAGTAGAAAGATGCATGTCTCGTCAATGATGGTTAAAGAGCTGGAGTTACTGGAACAATTTCGAGATATGAGTTTAGGTGTGACACCGTCGGAGGGAAAGTTGAGATTCGGAATGATCAGAATCGCCAGTGGACTGATGGAAGAGATTAGAGAGCAACAACTGCAAGATGCGTTTCTGCTAGAGAAGAGGAACTTGGTAAGTCAAGGGAAAGACCCGAAATTCAAGATCGGAACTGACGATATCCTAAGATGCAAGGACAGAGTTTGTGTACCCAACAATCCCGAATTGAGAAGGCTAATCATGGATGAAGGACACAAGAGCAAATGGAGTATTCATCCGGTAATGACAAAGATGTATCAAGATTTGAAACTGAATTTCTGGTGGCCAGGAATGAAGAAACAAGTGGCCGAGTATGTAGCTGCATGTTTGACTTGTCAGAAGGCGAAGGTAGAGCATCAAAGACCTGCTGGTATGCTACAGAGTTTAGATGTGCTAGAATGGAAATAGGATAGTATATCCATGGATTTTGTGGTAGCTTTGCCAAGAACACAGAAGAGACACGATTCGATTTGGGTGATTGTGGATCGTTTGACCAAGTCAGCGCATTTTCTACCAGTGAGAACTACCTACAATGTGGAAAAGTTGGCTGAGATTTATGTGTCTGAGATTGTAAGACTACACGGAGTTCCGACGAGTATTGTGTCTGATCGGGATCCAAAGTTTACTTTGCACTTTTGGGGAGCTCTTCATGATGCGTTAGGAACCAAGTTGAGATTGAGTTCGGCGTATCATCCACAAACTGATGGGCAAACAGAGAGAACGATTCAGTCGCTAGAGGATCTACTACGTGCTTGTGTGTTAGACAACAGAGGAAGCTGGGATGATCTTCTGCCATTGATCGAGTTTACCTACAACAATAGTTTTCATGCGAGCATTGGGATGGCACCGTATGAAGCTTTGTATGTTCGAAAGTGTAGGACACCATTGTGTTGGTATCAAGATGGGGAGAGTTTGTTGATTGGGCCTGAATTGCTGCAATAGACGACTGAGAAGGTTAAGCAGATCAGAGAAAAGATGAGGGCCTCACAGAGCAGATAGAAGAGTTATGCTGATCAGAGACGTAGAACCCTAGAGTTTGAGGAGGGTGACCATGTGTTTCTACGAGTTACTCAGACTATGGGGGTTGGACGAGCAATTAAGTCAAAGAAACTCACACCAAAGTTTATCGGGCCTTATCAAATCACTCGACGTGTTGGACCAGTTGCGTATCAGATTGCACTACCACCATTTCTTTCCAACATTCATGATGTATTTCATGTGTCGCAGTTGAGGAAGTACATTCCAGACCCGACTCATGTAATTGAGCCAGACCACGTTGACCTGAAGGATGATTTGACCTTTGAGACACCGCCAGTGAGTATTGGGGATAGAAGAGTGAAACAGCTGAGGGGAAAGCAGATTGCGTTGGTAAAGGTGATATGGAACAAGGATACGGGAGACGCTACATGGGAATTGGAAGACAAGATCAAGGAACTGTACCCCCGACTTTTCGCAGAACTCTGAGTTTCGAGGACGAAACTTTCTTTTTGGAGGGGAGTATTGTAAGACCTGGATTTACAGAGCAAGTTAATTTCCGACTCACGTGTGGAATTAGTGTAAGCGCGACAGGAGTTTGATGTTTGAGAAAGATTAATGAAGAAGAAAGTTCAGGAATTGCTTGAGGAATGTTGCGTAGTGCTGTAGGAATTAGTGCGAGTCGTTTGCACACCTGCCTTATGGCGAGAGTGTCCAGAATAGGCTAATTTCGCTCTTAAAGCAACGTATTAAGTGAGATTTCAAATCCTTGGAAAATTTAAAGGTTCTCCTTATTTTTCCTTCGACTAGCGTTTCATTTCGGAACACTGGACTGTACGCACGATAGTATTCACTTTTCAGAAGTCCGACGACGCTAATTTCTTTGCTTCGAAACCCTAGATTCAAGGGCGGGATGAAGACTTTTTCTATTCGGGACTTCTAACGAAGTTTCCGTCCGCGTTGCCAGATTTGTTTCGACGTTTCCAATCTTTCTTTAGATGGAAGTTCTGTCGTCTGACCATCACAGCAAAAAGTAGTTTTTCGGGACAGATTAACTTACACCCTTTTGGGATTTTAGATATCGTTTTCCCCAAAAGTTAGAGATTTGTTTTGAGTTCTGGAAATCTGTCGCCAGAATCTCTCTTAGAATTCATCGGTGAACGTGCTGCAAAAATCGGAATCGCGAAATTTTCATTTTCCCGCGATTTCGCCTGCCTATAAATAGCTCAAAAATTCAAAAATATCTCCATTTTCATCACTCAAGGCCGCAAGTTTCAAGGGGAGAGGACGAGAAGATTTTTTCGCCAAAACTCGAACGATCTTCGTGCAGTTCGTTCCTACTTCAAGGTATCGAGGTAACTAGCTTGATTCTTACCTCTGATCGCTGTTTCTACTGTGTTTCTTTAGCTGTTTCTGTGCTCAAAGTTTTGAGCTTTTTGTAAAACTGTCTGTTTTTCCTGATTTCTCTGTTGGGCTTTGTTCTCTACGTGCCCAAGAGCCTAAAACCTCCGTCAGTATTCGCCGATTGTGATCGAGTTGTCAAGGATCTGAAAAACTGATTCAAAACCCTTTTTGTCGCACATTTTGAAACTTTACTGTCGAAAAGTCATAATCTGACTTCGTGCCTTCAGGATTAGTTGTCACGGATGTCGTTAGGATCATTGCTGTCAAATTTTTTTCCAAACTGATAACTTTGAGGTTTTGAGCTTTTATTTTGGACCAAAACGCCCCTGAACAGCCGTATTTTGATCCGATCGTCCGAAAATTGTTTGGGCAGTTTCTTTGCTTTAGTTTTACCCTAAAACTACCTTGTAAACAGATTTGATCGAAGAAAAAGAGTCGGAGCTCTTTTTCCTTTTTGGCCGAGAGCTATATCAAGGGGGGGAGTTTTTCGGTTTCGAAAACTTGTCTTTTCGTACTCGATTGTTATATTCTGAAGCTTTAATGCTTTGTCTATCGTTTATGAGTTGTATGGCGATCGAACTAATCGATTTTGTTTGGATTCTGCTTTGTTTTCTCCGAGGTTCAGTTGAAGGAACTTTGGGAGTTTCAGAGCATTTGTGTGAAGGAGATTTAGATCACGAGGCTGAAGCAGCTCGAGGTTAGGGCAACTTACCTATTAGTTATGACTGCATGATAGGCGTCGATAAATTCGACTTATGCTTTACTTTGATGTTGACTATGTTGATGAATTGATGTTATGATGTTTTTCCATAACTTATGATATTGTGATATTGTTGGATTGTGCGTTTTGACGCGACTTCGGAGTGGAGATTCATTGATCTGGTGATCTTTGATATTTCGGGTTGGATGAACAACCCTAGGCAAGTTCAAATGTGGGGTTTGAGACTTAGTCATTCGTTGGTATTTGTTGGATTACTTAGACTTTCCCCGGGAAACTTCTTTTGGAGGGTTTTTGGAAAAATTAGGATGATTAGAATTTCGAAAACTATAGACTTCGGAAGACTTGGACTTTGAGAAATAAACTCATAACTTGACTAATCCAATTCGAAACATTTTTATTAACAATTAAGCATAGGAGAACGAAGGGGGGAAAATAATTGCAAAAGACGGGGAAAAGTCGACTTTTGTTGTAGGTTTTGGAATTGGGGAAAGCCACTGAGGTGAGCTACGGTGATGATTGAAAGTTACCGAGTACTCTAGTACTCTTGTTATTCGAGTTGTGTTGTATTGACCGACACTAACTCTAGGTTTTGGGTTGTGGGAGTTGTGTTGTATTGACCGACACTAACTCCGAGTTGTGTTGTATTGACCGACACTAACTCTTGGGTTTTTGATATTGGGTTTTGGGCTAAACACTTGTGTTGTGAAGACGATTCGATGTTTGACTAACCATATTGCATCATGCATCATGTGGTGAATAACGGGAATGGTTCACCATGGTGAATAACGGGAATGGTTCACCAATGTAACTTTTGATGAATAACGGGAATGGTTCATCATACGGTGAATAACGGGAATGGTTCACCAAGAGTGAAGAACGGGAATGCTTCACTAGTGAAGAACGGGAATGCTTCACAATCCGGATCATATTGATTGCATTTCACGCATACATTACTCTGACTGGAATTGTGTGCTGTTTGATTTATTAAAGCATTGTTAGAGCCAATAACGTGCTAGGATTACTTATACACATATATCAACATATATATATCTATACCCCTTGTCATATGTTGAGTTTATAATTACTTATTTCTGTGAGTTGACCCTAGCGCCTTGGCTTTGGTTGCATGTTTGTGTTTGGGCGGTCGGCCTGCTGCAAGATGTCGATGGCCGACTGGTTTTCGATGGTCTCTCCCTCGGGGGGGATCAGGTACGAGTTGGTGGATCGTGATGCCCCCACTGCTTAGGTGATCGATGTTGCGGGTCACCGAGCGACGTACCGGGGAAGGGTCATGGAGGACCGGACGGATGAGCGAGGACGTCTGACGAGAGGAGTGCTACGACGTAAGGAGCTGAGTTTTGACTTGCCGCCCTCATTTCACTGTGGACCATGCACTGGTCGTGGACCACCTACACCACCTCCTGCTTCATCTTCTGATGACGAGGACCCAGCGGAGATTGAGCCTGTTGTTGCTGCACCTGTTGCGCCACCTCCTGCTGCTGCTATCGATCCTACCGACGTGGCGTCGTCCTCTAGGCTTGTGCGGCCGAAGAGGGAGTCTGTTGTCCCATCTGCCTCACGTCTCTTTTCTTTCTCTTCACCGCACGGCTACCGTGTGGACCCCTTGGTTAGGGTGGTGGAGGAGGATGTTCTTACAGGAGACGTGGATGTTGAGACCGGCTCGACTAGGACGGTGCGCAGGACAGTTAGGAGGGAGGTCATGGACTTGGACACCGAGATGATTACGGTGGATTCCGACTCTGACTCCGAGAGCAGTGGGGAGAGCTACCCGCCGAGCAGCGATGAGGAGGAGGAGCTATGAGCTGAGCTGGGAGGGTAGGTTAGGCTAGCGTCATTTTTTTTGTGTAGAGCTCTGATCGTCTTACTTTTTGGGACAGGGTAGGTTCCCGATGTGGGGCTTTGTGTGTGGTTCTTTTGAGGAGGATCACAGAGAGTCTGTCGGAGTATAGGGGTCTTTTGTTCAGGCCATTTTTGGGTGCCGACTTTCTCTGGGATGACTTTATATTTGATACTTTTACCTACAGTTCTGGTTCTGTATATATTTACCTGCGGGCACACTACTTTGGAGTCACTACGAGTGCGCGTGACTGGAGAGTGCAGCTGAGGATGTACATGTGTATATATTTGTATATTGGTTAGTTAGTGTTGGGTTATGTCTTTATTTTCTATCGCTTTATTTAAAAGGAATCCAACGAAAAAAAATTACCTGTTTTTCCGCGTAAAGTTTATTTTTTGTTACTAAAGTGACACCCGAAAATCGGGGTGTTACATTGTGGTATCAGAGCTTAGTCGAGTCTTTTGGGAGTCTTTGGGGAATATGTCTTCTGTGCTAGGTTGTGTGACTCTGCAAAGAGTGAAAATTGATTGTCTGCAGAACGATTCTTCGTTCTAATTGATTGCATTGTTACTTAACCATATGGAGTAGTTTTGGTGCTATCATACGATTAGGCCTAACAGTTTTCTTGGGGGTAACAGACGATGGTGAACACGAATCAACTAGCAGAGATGATGGCCACTATGGCTCAGGCGATGACCAACCAAGCGAATGACAATGCTTTGAGGCGTGCTGCGGAGCAAGCTCGTGATCAACACCAGCGTCAGAGGGAGGCGACTCTGGATCAGAACAAAGGGTTGAATGATTTCAGGAGACAGGATCCACCTAAGTTTTCGGGAGGTACTGACCCGGACAAAGCGGATCTCTGGATTGAGGAAATAGAAAAGATCTTTGGTGTGTTATAGACTGTTGAGGGAGCCAAGGTGGGAATGGCAACCTATCTGCTGTTGGGTGATGCTGAGTACTGGTGGAGGGGAGCCAGAGGGATAATGGAAGCCAATCATGTTGAGGTGAACTGGAATTATTTTCGAACTGCTTTTCTCAAGAAGAATTTTCTTGACAGTGCTCGTGATGAGCGTGAATCACAGTTTCTGGCAAAACATTTTCGACTTTTCCGTGACCAAGTTGATGAGCCCTACATGTGCAAGCGCTTTGTGAGGGGATTGAGAGCTGATATAGAGGACTCAGTGAGACCGCTGGGGATCACGAGATTCCAGGCATTGGTTGAGAAAGCCATAGAGGTGGAGTTGATGAAGAACCGAAGACTGAACAGGGCTGGAACAGGGGGACCGGTGAGGTCGACACCACAGAGTTTTCAAGGAAGAGGAAGGTTTCAGGCGAGGAAGCCATATCAACGTCCTGCGGGGAGAGGGTTTACCCCGGGATCTTACAAGCCGATGGCTGCTGCTGCTACTTCTGGAGGGTCGGGAAGCCGTGCCCCAAACCGTGAGGTGACTTGTTTCCGATGTGGAGGGGTCGGACACTATGAAAACAATTGCACGATGCCACCAAGATGCTACAACTGCAATAAATCTGGGCATCTGGCTATGGATTGCAAGGCACCAAAGGCTGAACCGTCTGTGAATGCTGTTAGTGGGAAGAGCCCTGTGGCGAAGGGAAGAGTGTATACAATGGATGGTGAAGAGGCTGAAGGAGCGGATGGACTGATCAGAGGAGAATGTGAAATCGACGTTAATCTTCTAAGTGTACTCTTTGATTCTGGTGCAACTCATTCTTTTGTCTCTAAGGATTGCGTATCAAGACTGCATCTGCCTATTACTACTTTGAGTTTTGATCTTATGGTAACTACACCTGCTAGGACTCTAATTGCTAATGCCGCATGCATGCACTGTTCAGTAGTATATAGAGATAGAACTTTCCATGCCAACCTAGTATGCTTACCCCTTCAAAACCTAGATGTAATCCTAGGGATGGATTGGTTATCCCACTACCATTGTCTTTTGGACTGTAGTCGAAAGAAAGTGTTGTTCCAAGACTCGGATCTTTTCGAGTATCTCTCTATTAACCACATTAGTGCATCGTTGAGCGAGGGCACTCACAAGTACTTTTCATTGCTAAGTCTGGAGGGGAAGAAGGAATCGGATATTCATGGTATTCCGGTGGTTCGAGATTTTGCGGATGTTTTTCCTGGAGATGTACCTGGACTACCGCCTGTACGCGATGTTGAGTTTGTGATCGACATTGTACCCGGAACCGGACCGATTTCGATTGCACCTTACCGTATGGCACCTGCGGAGTTAGTAGAGTTGAAATCTCAGTTGGAGGATCTTTCGGCAAAAGGATTCATTCGACCAAGTGTTTCGCCGTGGGGAGCGCCAGTGCTTTTAGTCAAGAAGAAAGACGGAAGGTCGAGATTGTGTGTGGATTATGGACAACTGAACAAGGCGACGATCAAGAACAGATACCCGTTGCCGAGAATAGATGATTTGATGGATCAATTACGTGGGGCTGCCGTATTTTCCAAGATAGACTTGAAGTCAGGCTACCATCAGATCAGAGTGAAGACTGAGGATATACCGAAGACTGCATTCAGAACACGTTACGGACACTATGAGTACCTAGTGATGCCGTTTGGAGTGACAAAAGCACCTGCTGTTTTCATGGATTACATGAACCGTATCTTTCATGAGTTCTTAGATCGGTTCGTGGTGGTGTTTATTGATGACATATTGATATATTCGAAGGACGCAAAGGAACATGAAGGACATTTGCACCAAGTTTTACAAGTGTTGAGAGAGAAAAAGCTGTATGCAAACCCTTCCAAGTGTGAATTCTGGCTGGAGGAAGTCAATTTCTTAGGCCATGTTATCTCAAAGGAAGGCATAGCTGTGGACCCAGCGAAAGTGGAGACTGTTTTGGCTTGGGAGCAACCGAAGACAGTGTCGGAGATCAGAAGTTTTGTGGGTTTGGCTGGATACTATAGACGCTTCATCGAGGGATTTGCCAAGATTGTTGGACCTGTGACTCAATTGACGAGGAAGGATCAACCTTTTGCATGGACTGAGGCGTGTGAATCAAGTTTTCAGACTTTGAAGGAACGTTTAACGACGTCACTTGTGCTTATTTTGCCACAACCGGAGGAACCGTATGAGGTCTACTGTGATGCTTCGTATCAAGGCTTGGGATGTGTGCTGATGCAACATCAGAAAGTGGTGGCCTATGCTTCGAGGCAGTTGAGGACTCACGAGAGGAACTATCCGACTCACGATTTGGAGTTAACTGCCATTGTGTTTTCGCTGAAAATCTGGAGGCATTATCTCTATGGTGGTACTTTCACGATATTTAGCGATCACAAGAGTCTTAAATACTTGTTTGATCAGAAGGAGCTGAACATGAGGCAACGAAGATGGATGGAGTTTATCAAAGATTATGAGTTTACGCTGCAATATCACCCTAGGAAGGCGAATGTAGTTGCTGATGCTTTGAGTAGAAAGATGCATGTCTCGTCAATGATGGTTAAAGAGCTGGAGTTACTGGAACAATTTCGAGATATGAGTTTAGGTGTGACACCGTCGGAGGGAAAGTTGAGATTCGGAATGATCAGAATCGCCAGTGGACTGATGGAAGAGATTAGAGAGCAACAACTGCAAGATGCGTTTCTGCTAGAGAAGAGGAACTTGGTAAGTCAAGGGAAAGACCCGAAATTCAAGATCGGAACTGACGATATCCTAAGATGCAAGGACAGAGTTTGTGTACCCAACAATCCCGAATTGAGAAGGCTAATCATGGATGAAGGACACAAGAGCAAATGGAGTATTCATCCGGTAATGACAAAGATGTATCAAGATTTGAAACTGAATTTCTGGTGGCCAGGAATGAAGAAACAAGTGGCCGAGTATGTAGCTGCATGTTTGACTTGTCAGAAGGCGAAGGTAGAGCATCAAAGACCTGCTGGTATGCTACAGAGTTTAGATGTGCTAGAATGGAAATAGGATAGTATATCCATGGATTTTGTGGTAGCTTTGCCAAGAACACAGAAGAGACACGATTCGATTTGGGTGATTGTGGATCGTTTGACCAAGTCAGCGCATTTTCTACCAGTGAGAACTACCTACAATGTGGAAAAGTTGGCTGAGATTTATGTGTCTGAGATTGTAAGACTACACGGAGTTCCGACGAGTATTGTGTCTGATCGGGATCCAAAGTTTACTTTGCACTTTTGGGGAGCTCTTCATGATGCGTTAGGAACCAAGTTGAGATTGAGTTCGGCGTATCATCCACAAACTGATGGGCAAACAGAGAGAACGATTCAGTCGCTAGAGGATCTACTACGTGCTTGTGTGTTAGACAACAGAGGAAGCTGGGATGATCTTCTGCCATTGATCGAGTTTACCTACAACAATAGTTTTCATGCGAGCATTGGGATGGCACCGTATGAAGCTTTGTATGTTCGAAAGTGTAGGACACCATTGTGTTGGTATCAAGATGGGGAGAGTTTGTTGATTGGGCCTGAATTGCTGCAATAGACGACTGAGAAGGTTAAGCAGATCAGAGAAAAGATGAGGGCCTCACAGAGCAGATAGAAGAGTTATGCTGATCAGAGACGTAGAACCCTAGAGTTTGAGGAGGGTGACCATGTGTTTCTACGAGTTACTCAGACTATGGGGGTTGGACGAGCAATTAAGTCAAAGAAACTCACACCAAAGTTTATCGGGCCTTATCAAATCACTCGACGTGTTGGACCAGTTGCGTATCAGATTGCACTACCACCATTTCTTTCCAACATTCATGATGTATTTCATGTGTCGCAGTTGAGGAAGTACATTCCAGACCCGACTCATGTAATTGAGCCAGACCACGTTGACCTGAAGGATGATTTGACCTTTGAGACACCGCCAGTGAGTATTGGGGATAGAAGAGTGAAACAGCTGAGGGGAAAGCAGATTGCGTTGGTAAAGGTGATATGGAACAAGGATACGGGAGACGCTACATGGGAATTGGAAGACAAGATCAAGGAACTGTACCCCCGACTTTTCGCAGAACTCTGAGTTTCGAGGACGAAACTTTCTTTTTGGAGGGGAGTATTGTAAGACCTGGATTTACAGAGCAAGTTAATTTCCGACTCACGTGTGGAATTAGTGTAAGCGCGACAGGAGTTTGATGTTTGAGAAAGATTAATGAAGAAGAAAGTTCAGGAATTGCTTGAGGAATGTTGCGTAGTGCTGTAGGAATTAGTGCGAGTCGTTTGCACACCTGCCTTATGGCGAGAGTGTCCAGAATAGGCTAATTTCGCTCTTAAAGCAACGTATTAAGTGAGATTTCAAATCCTTGGAAAATTTAAAGGTTCTCCTTATTTTTCCTTCGACTAGCGTTTCATTTCGGAACACTGGACTGTACGCACGATAGTATTCACTTTTCAGAAGTCCGACGACGCTAATTTCTTTGCTTCGAAACCCTAGATTCAAGCGCTAGATGAAGACTTTTTCTATTCGGGACTTCTAACGAAGTTTCCATCCGCATAGCCAGATTTGTTTCGACATTTCCAATCTTTCTCCAGTACAAGGTTTTGTCGTCTGACCATCACAGCAAAAAGTAGTTTTTCGGGACAGATTAACTTACACCGCTTTTGGGATTTTAGATATCGTTTTCCCCAAAAGTTAGAGATTTGTTTTGAGTTCTGGAAATCTAATGCCAGAATCTCTCTTAGAATTCATCGGTGAACGTGCTGCAAAAATCGGAATCGCGAAATTTTCATTTTCCCGCGATTTCGCCTGCCTATAAATAGCTCAAAAATTCAAAAATATCTCCATTTTCATCACTCAAGGCCGCAAGTTTCAAGGGGAGAGGACGAGAAGATTTTTTCGCCAAAACTCGAACGATCTTCGTGCAGTTCGTTCCTACTTCAAGGTATCGAGGTAACTAGCTTGATTCTTACCTCTGATCGCTGTTTCTACTACGTTTCTTTAGCTGTCTCTGTGCTCAAAGTTTTGAGCTTTTTGTAAAACTGTCCGTTTTTCCTGATTTCTCTGTTGGGGTTTGTTCTCTACGTGCCCAAGAGCCTAAAACCTCCGTCAGTATTCGCCGATTGTGATCGAGCTGTCAAGGATCTGAAAAACTGATTCAAAACCCTTTTTGTCGCACATTTCGAAACTTTACTGTCGAAAAGTCGTAATCTGACTTCGAGCCTTCAGGATTAGTTGTCACGGATGTCGTTAGGATCATTGCTGTCAAATTTGTTTTCCGAACTGATAACTTTGAGGTTTTGAGCTTTTATTTTGGACCAAAACGCCCCTGAACAGCCGTATTTTGATCCGATCGTCCGAAAATTGTTCCGACAGTTTCTTTGCCTTAGTTTTACCCTAAAACTACCTTGTAAACATATTTGATCGAAGAAAAAGAGCCGGAGCTCTTTTTCCTTTTTGGCCGAGAGCTATATCAAGGGGGGGAGGGAGTTTTTCGGTTTCGAAAACTTGTCTTTTCGTACTCGATTGTTATATTCTGAAGCTTTAATGCTTTGTCTATCGTTTATGAGTTGTATGGCGATCGAACTAATCGATTTTGTTTGGATTCTGCTTTGTTTTCTCCGAGGTTCAGTTGAAGGAACTTTGGGAGTTTCAGAGCATTTGTGTGAAGGAGATTTAGATCACAAGGCTGGAGCAGCTCGAGGTTAGGGCAACTTACCTATTAGTTATGACTGCATGATAGGCGTCGATAAATTCGACTTATGCTTTACTTTGATGTTGATTATGTTGATGAATTGATGTTATGATGTTTTTCCATAACTTGTGATATTGTTGGATTGTGCGTTTTGACGCGACTTCGGAGTGGAGATTCATTGATCTAGTGATCTTTGATATTTCGGGTTGGATGAACAACCCTAGGCAAGTTCAAACGTGGGGTTTGAGACTTAGCCATTCGTTGGTATTCGTTGGATTACTTAGACTTTCCCCGGGAAACTTCTTTTGGAGGGTTTTTGGAAAAATTAGGATGATTAGAATTTCGAAAACTAGAGACTTCGGAAGACTTGGACTTTGAGTAATAAACTCATAACTTGACTAATCCAATTCGAAACATTTTTATTAACGATTAAGCATAGGAGAACGAAGGGGGGAAAATAATTGCAAAAGACGGGGAAAAGTCGACTTTTGTTGTGGGTTTTGGAATTGGGGAAAGCCACTGAGGTGAGCTACGGTCATGATTGAAAGTCATCGAGTACTCTAGTACTCTTGTTATTCGAGTTGTGTTGTATTGACCGACACTAAATCTAGGTTTTGGGTTGTGGGAGTTGTGTTGTATTGACCGACACTAACTCCGAGCTGTGTTGTATTAACCGACACTAACTCTTGGGTTTTTGATATTGGGTTTTGGGCTAAACACTTGTGTTGTGAGGACGATTCGATGTTTGACTAACCATATTGCATCATGCATCATATGGTGAATAACGGGAATGGTTCACCATTGCATCTTTTGGTGAATAACGGGAATGGTTCACCATGGTGAATAACGGGAATAGTTCACCAATGTATCTTTTGATGAATAACGGGAATGGTTAATCATACGGTGAATAACGGGAATGGTTCACCAAGAGTGAAGAACGGGAATGCTTCACTAGTGAAGAACGAGAATGCTTCACAATCCGGATCATATTGATTGCATTTCATGCATACATTCACTCTGACTGGAATTGTGTGTTGTTTGATTTATTGAAGCATTGTTAGAGCCAATAACATGCTAGGATTACTTATACACATATATCAACATATATATCTATACCCCTTGTCACATGTTGAGTGTATAATTACTTATTTCTATGAGTTGACCCTAGCGCCTTGGCTTTGGTTGCATGTTTGTGTTTGGGCGGTCGGCCTGCTGCCAGATGTCGATGGCCGACTGGTTTTCGATGGTCTCTCCCTCGGGGGGGATCAGGTATGAGTTGGTGGATCGTGATGCCCCCACCGCTTGGGTGATCGATGTTGCGGGTCACCGAGCGACGTATCGGGGAAGGGTCATGGAGGACCCGACAGATGAGCGAGGACGTCTGACAAGAGGAGTGCTACGACGTATGGAGCTGAGTTTTGACTTGCCGCCCTCAGTTCACTGTGGACCAGGCACTGGTCGTGGACCACCTGCACCACCTCCTGCTTCATCTTCTGATGACGAGGACCCAGCGGAGATCGAGCCTGTTGTTGCTGCACCTGTTGCGCCACCTCCTGCTATTGCTATCGATCCTACCGACGTGGCGTCGTCCTCTAGGCTTGTGCGGCCGAAGAGGGAGTCGGTTGTCCGATCTGCCTCACGTCTCTTTTCTTTCTCTTCACCGCACGGCTACCGTGTGGAACCCTTGGTTAGGGTGGTGGAGGAGGATGTTCTTACAGGAGAGGTGGATGTTGAGACCGGCTCGACTAGGACGGTGCGCAGGACAGTTAGGAGGGAGGTCATGGACTTGGACACCGAGATGATTACGGTGGATTCCGACTCTTGACTCCGAGAGCAGTGGGGAGAGCTACTCGCCGAGCAGCGATGAGGAGGAGGAGCTATGAGCTGAGCTGGGAGGGTAGGTTAGGCTAGCGTCATTTTTTTTGTGTAGAGCTCTGATCGTCTTACTTTTTGGGACAGGGTAGGTTCCCGATGTGTGGCTTTTTGTGTGGTTCTTTTGAGGAGGATCACAGAGTCTGTCGGAGTATAGGGGTCTTTTGTTCAGGCCATTTTTGGGTGCCGACTTTCTCTGGGATGACTTTATATTTGATACTTTTACCTACAGTTCTGGTTCTGTATATATTTGCCTGCGGGCACACTACTTTGGAGTCACTGCGAGTGCGCGTGACGGGAGAGTACAGTTGAGGCTGTACATGTGTATATATTTGTATATTGGTTAGTTAGTGTTGGGTTATGTCTTTATTTTCTATCGCTTTATTTAAAAGGAATCCAACGAAAAAAAAATTACCTGTTTTTCCGCGTAAAGTTTATTTTTGGTTACTAAAGTGACACCCGGAAATCGGGGTGTTACAAAGGGATACTCTACGGGTGATCATGTCAAAAAGATCATCAGAAGTTTGCCTAAGGAGTGGAGCGCTTTTGTCACTGCACTGAAACTCTCCAGGAATCTGAACTCGTTGAAGTTAGAAGAGCTCGTGAGTCATCTCAGAAGCCATGAGATTGAACTCAAAGAGGATAAGCCTCAAAAGAAAGACAAATCTATTGCTCTTAAGTCAAAATATGACAAAGCAAAAGCGTATCAAGCACAAGAGGAAGACTCCTCTGAAGAACTATCAGATGCGTCTGGAGATGAAGAGCTATCTCTTTTCACAAAGAGATTAAGCAAACTCTGGAAGAACAGATACAGCAAGGGCAAAGGACTGAAGAAAAGTTCAGGAAGACTTGAATCTTCATCTGGTCAGAAGAAGTCATCTGGGAAGGAAGTCACTTGCTTCGAGTGCAAGGAATCTGGACACTACAAGAGTGACTGTCCCAAACTAAAGAAGGACAAGAGACCAAGAAAAGTCTTCAAGAAGAAAGCTCTCGTGACCTTTGATGCGACTGACTCTGATGAAGCTGAGTCAGAAGAAGATGAAGCTGTGGAAGCTCTGATGGCTACCACCAGCAGAAGTGCTGAAGCTTCAGAAGATGACTCAGACTCTGAAAATGACGATGAGACATCTTATGCAGCTCAGTTAAAACACCTATCATGGTACCTGGACAGTGGATGCTCACGACACATGACGGGCATAAGGTCTATATTCCAAAAGCTGGTACCGCTTAAGTCAGGAGGAGACGTTGGCTTAAGAGGAAACCAGAAGGGAAAAATCATTGGAAAAGGTTCCATAGGAGATGGAAAAATTCTAGTCATTAATGATGTACTTCTGGTGGAAGGATTATTGCATAACTTGCTCTCCATAAGCCAAATAGCTGACAAAGGTTATGATGTGATCTTCAATCAAACCGGCTGCAAAGTTGTAAGTCAAACAGATGGATCTGTTCTATTTTCTGGGAAGAGAAGAAATGATATTTACAAAATCAAATCCTCTGAACTGCTATCTCAGAAGGTCAAGTGTCTAATGTGAGTCAATGATGAGCAATGGGTCTGGCACAGACGCCTAGGGCATGCCAGCCTCAAGAAGATATCTCAACTAAGCAAGCTAAACCTCGTCAGAGGATTGCCTCATCTGAAGTTCTCATCAGAGGCTCTGTGTGAAGCTTGTCAAAAGGGAAAATTCACCAAGAAGCCATTTAAAGCAAAGAATGTGGTATCTACAACAAGACCCCTTGAGGTACTTCACATTGATCTCTTTGGACCAGTGAAAACTGAATCCATTGGAGGAAAGAAGTATGGGTTAGTCATTGTGGATGACTACAGCAGGTGGACGTGGGTAAAGTTTCTAAGGCACAAGGATGAAACTCACACTATGTTCACCAACTTCATTACCCAAGTTCAGAAGGAGTTCCAAACTTCAGTGATTACTGTCAGAAGTGATCATGGTGGAGAATTTGAGAACAAAGCCTTTGAAGAATTGTTCAACTCTCAAGGGATCTCTCACAACTTCTCCTGTCCCCGCACTCCTCAACAAAATGGAGTTGTTGAAAGGAAGAACAGAACTCTTCAGGAGATGGCCCGCACCATGATGCAAGAATCAAGTATGGCCAAGCACTTCTGGGTAGAAGCAATCAACACTGCATGTTATATCCAGAACAGAATCTCCATCATACCAATTCTGGAGAAGACTCCTTATGAGCTATGCAAAGGAAGACAACCAGATATCTCTTACTTCCATCCATTTGGAAGTACTTGCTACATGCTCAACACTAAGGAGCAATTGGGTAAATTCGATTCTAAATCTTTAAAATGCTATTTTCTTGGGTATTCTGAAAGATCCAAAGGTTTTAGAATTTATAATATTATTCATCAAACTGTTGAGGAATCTATCCAAATTAGATTTGATGATAAGCTTGACTCAGAAAAGTCAAAGCTGTTTGAAAGATTTGCAGATTTAAGCATTGATTATTCAGAATCAAATCAACCAAAGAACAACCCAGAGGATGTTGCTCCAGAAGCAGAAGCATCTGAAGATGCTCCAACAACTTCTGATCAACTTCAGAAGAAGAAAAGAATAGCTGCCTCTCATCCAGAAGAACTGATTATTGGCAACAAGGTTGCTCCCGTCAGAACCAGGTCTATGCTCAAACCTTCATAAGAGACTCTTCTGAGTCTGAAGGGACTTGTATCTCTCATTGAGCCCAAATCAGTTGATGAAGCTCTTGAAGACAAAGGCTGGATTCTGGCATTGAAAGAAGAGCTAGATCAGTTCACCAAGAATGATGTATGGACCTTAATGCCTAAACCCAAAGGTTTCCATGTCATAGGAACCAAGTGGGTATTTAGAAACAAGCTGAATGATAAAGGAGAAGTAACAAGAAACAAGGCAAGACTGGTGGCTCAAGGCTACAGTCAACAAGAGGGGATTGATTACACTGAGACCTTTGCTCCTGTAGCAAGGCTTGAAGCTATAAGGCTACTGATCTCCCTCTCAATGAATCAAAACATCATTCTCCATCAAGTGGATGTCAAGAGTGCCTTCCTAAATGGCTACATTTCTGAAGAAGTGTATGTCAAGCAACCTCCTGGCTTTGAAGATGACAAACATCCAGAGCATGTCTACAAGCTCAAGAAGTCACTCTATGGACTGAAACAAGCTCCCAGAGCGTGGTACGAAAGGCTTAGCTCCTTTCTTCTACAGAATGAGTTTGTAAGGGGTAAAGGTGACAATACTCTTTTCTGCAGAACCTATAAGAATGATATTCTTATAGTTCAGATTTATGTTGATGACATCATTTTTGGTTCAGCTAATCCTTCTCTGTGCAAGGAATTTTCCAAGTTGATGCAAGCTGAATTCGAAATGAGCATGATGGGAGAACTCAAATACTTCCTGGGAATTCAAATAGATCAACGACCAGAAGTCACCTATCTCCATCAGAAGAAGTACACCTTGGAACTTCTGAAGAAGTTCAACATGAGTGACTGCAACATCTCTAAGACTCCAATGCATCCAACATGCATTCTTGAGAAAGAGGAAGTTTCCTCTAAGGTCAGAAGCTCTATCGTGGAATGATAGGCTCTCTTCTTTACTTAACTACCTCCAGACCTGATATATTATTTAGTGTGCATCTCTGTGCTAGATTCCAATCAGATCCTAGAGAGACTCACTTAACTGCTGTTAAGAGGATCCTCAAATATCTGAAAAGAACCACTAACCTTGGCTTGATGTATAGAAAAACATCAGAGTATACACTTTCAGGTTTTTGTGAGGCTGACTTTGCTGGAGACAGAGTGGAAAGAAAAAGCACCTCTGGAAGCTCCCATTTCCTTGGAGCAAATCTTGTCACTTGGTCAAGCAGGAGACAGAACACAATTGCTCTATCAACTGCTGAAGCAGAGTATGTCTCAGCTGCCACGTGTTGTACACAAACCATATGGATGAAGAATCATCTGGAGGACTATGGTTTGTCTCTGAAGAAGGTTCCTATTTACTGTGACAACACAGCTGCTATCTCACTCAGCAAGAATCTCACTCTACACTCAAGAGCAAAGCATATAGAGGTAAAGTATCATTATATTCGTGATCATGTTCAGAAGGGCACTCTATCACTAGAGTATGTTGATACTGACCATCAGTGGGCAGATATTTTCACTAAGCCCTTAGCAGAATATAGGTTTTTATTTATTCTTGAAAACCTGAACATGGACTTTTGTCCAGAGTAAGGTTCTCTTCAGAACTTCTGACCTTGGTACCTCTGAAGTCATCAGATGTTACCCTTTTCAGAAGGTATTCGATCAGAAGCACTTAACCCACTGGTTAAACTTCTGTGGTAGGCAACAATACACGTGTCACTTCTTTTGTGACATAGTTCCTTGAGTCGCGTGGTGTATCTGCTATAATGATGCCACTATGCTATTTTCAGACTATCTATTTTAGAACCGTTGATTTTGCTTTTACTCTTTTTGCCTCCTAAAATCTCAACGGTTATCATTTAACTCACTATACGCACTCTTCACACACGATCTTCCACATACTTACACAGACGGTTTTCAAACTCTTTGTGTGCATTGCATTCATTCTTACTCCTCTCTCCAATATTCCTCTCTCTCTGAACCCTAAACCTCACTACCGGAGAATCATGGGCAAATCAAAGAAATCAAAGACAAATGTTACTGCTTCCTCCAAACAAACTGTCAAAGATCAAGAAAAGCTAAGATTTGAAGCAGCTCAGCAGATTCTGGACACACCCAATGTGGTCACCTGTGTCAAGAAAGCTGAAGAACTGGTTGTGTGCAACGAAGCAAGAGTGGACTTCGACAACCTGGCTGATCATGGGTTTGATATCAGGGATCAAGTCAACTTGCGAGGGTGGTCTGGCTACTTTGATAGACTCTGTGGTCCGATTTACAACAAACTGGTTATAGAATTCTGGAAAAACGCAGTTTGCAACGACTACTATGTCGTTTCTCATGTGCTGGACAGGAAGATTGTGGTTTCAGAAGAGTCCATTGCAAAGCTGCTGGGTATGGAGTTCCAGCAAGGCAAAAGGATCAAAAATGTTGATGCTAATGTTCCTGGGATGAAGAACTTAGTCAATAAGGCGATTTATGACAATTGGTCTCTGGAGAGGCCCAAGTATGGCATAAAGGATCTAAAGCCTATAATGAAAATCTGGCAGAAGATTTTCATCTACTGCATTCACCCCTGAACTAGCGGAACTGATTACCTTAACGCAACTCAAAAGGTAATCATGTATTATATTTCTGAGGGTGAGCCTATATGTCTGCCGTTTCTGCTTTTCAACTATTTATTTGAAGGAATGTGTTGAGAAGTCAAGGACTACCGCCACTGAGAACAAGAGGTCAATTTCTTACATTCCTTATGGAAGGTTGCTCTCAGATATCTTCATCCAGAATAAACTAGTCAAGACCTTGTCAGATCTTGGACTTCATGAAGATCTGACCATGACCATTGGAGATGCTATCAATGGGACCAAGTTGAAGAGAATGCAAATTATTGAGAAAGTCCAAGTTGAGCCTACAGAAGATACATCTGAAGAGGTTCGTCAGAAGAACTATCCTGTTGATGACTTTCCTCTCTGGTCCAAGAAGGACAATCCAGCAAGCATTCTGGAATATGTAAGAATGCTCAGAAGCAATGGAGATAAAATCACTCTTGAAGAGTTTGTCAGGACTCTTCCTGACAGTCCTCCTGAAATGCCAACAAGGAGAGCAAAGAAAACAACCAGCAAGCCTTCAGATCCCAAGGGCAAAGGGATTCTGATAGAAGAACCTAAAAAGAAGAAAGCTGCATCCAAGTCAGTAGTCATCAGGGAATCATTTCCAGAACCCTCTCCTGAAAGAACTCCAGAAGAGTCATATGAGGAATCTCAATCTGATGCCTCTGAGAGCTCTATGGATTCTTCCTCTGGAACCCAAGAAGAAGAAGTTCCACCTAGAAAGAATGTCAAGAGGAAAGCAATTATTGAAGAATCATCTGATGAGGAAACCGAAGATGATGTCCCTCTGGTAAAAAGGCAAAGAATTCAAACAGTCCAAGTTGAAGAAGAAGTTGAGCAGGATGACTGTGAGATCATTGAAAATGTGCTCCAAGTCATAAGGGAATCAGGAGAAGCTGAAGAATCCACTGATTCAGATGTAGAGCCCATAGGCAAGAGGTTGAAACTGCCTCTGAAGGGTCCACTTCAGAAGAAGGAGTCAGGACCAAAGCAAGCATCTGAAAAGATCT
Organism: Lotus japonicus; assembly: GCF_012489685.1. Classification (NCBI taxonomy): domain Eukaryota; kingdom Viridiplantae; phylum Streptophyta; class Magnoliopsida; order Fabales; family Fabaceae; genus Lotus; species Lotus japonicus. The sequence continues at coordinate 58,904,803 of NC_080043.1, forward strand.
CAGAAAGAGAAAGGAGATCAAAGACAGCCTCAGATCCTGCAAGGAGTGCTAGACCCACCAGATCCATCTCTATCAGAGAATCAAGTAAGGTAATTACTGAAAGCATTAACTCTAATTCTGCTTTAGTAGTTATTCCTGAACAACCCCTGCCTATATCTACTTCCATGCCTACCTCAACCCAAACAGCTCCCACTCAAACAGAACCTCAAACACAAACTTTCTCTCAAGCTGAAACACAAGCCCCCCAATCAAACATCCAAACAGCTACCACTGCCATTCCATCCATCCCAATTCACACCTCTTCCACATCCACCACAACTGAACCTGTACCTCCTTTCAATTCTTTCATTCAAGGTATCATTCAAAGTGAGACTACCCTGAGAAATTTGGTTCAACATTTCACTCCCAAGCCTCCATCCACTTCAAAGACCCTCCTGTTAACTCAAACTGGTGAGATCCCTACTGAGGAAGAAAAAGAGGATGATGATGTTAAGATCCTTGAACCGCCCTTCAATGTGAAGCCTCTTCAACAAGTAGCTTCCAACTTTGAAGATCAGCTTCAAGATGCTGCTGAAACTTCCTATGTGTCCTTGTCCAACTATTCTGCAGTAAACTCACGAGATCTGAGTTTTACCTCACCTGAGAAGACTGCTACCTCAAGGCAAAGGCAAGTAACGATCTCTGAAGCTGAGCATATGGATGAATCTGATCATTCAGGAATAGAGAAGAACCATGAGATTGATTATATTCCTTCAGGACAACCCATAACTGATAGCTCCAATGCTTCAAGCTCCAATGCAACCAGAACTCCTCAACATGTTCTGACCTTAGCAACCTCCTTCTGACCTCAAAATCTGATTCAAATCATTCAGGAGTTCTCTGAAGAGGCAACCAAAAGACTTAAATGGTTATATCAGGTAACTGATAATCAGTTTGATGCCTCATTTGTTGATGGTCTGTGGTCTGCCTTCGGAAGATGGTCAGAAAGCAAAGCTTATGAATTTCAGAAGCAGCTTAGTAGTGAGAAACATCTGAGAGTTCATGATGCGTCTGAGAGAGCTTATGAGCAAAGGCAGAGAGTGCTGCACAGGGTCTGTGAGCCCTTGAGAAGAGCTATGGCTGAAAGACATTATGTTGTTTCTGAATGTACCTCAGAAGATGCTGAGATGATTCCAGTAGAGGTTGCAGAAGACAGCTCTGACAGCATAGTTATTCTGGAAGATGCAGATGCTAATGAAGTTGAGAAGCAAGTGCCAATTCAAGTTGATGCTGAAATGTGATCAGAGACCGAAGTTCCTACTCATACTCTAGCTCTAGAAGTTCCTACTTCAGCTCAAGCTCTAGAAGTTGCTACTTTTGCTGCCAGAATTGACAGAATTCAAGATGATCAACAGAGATTGTTTCAGATGGTTGAGCAACAAGGACTTATCCAGATTGAGCAAAGTAAGCAGATTCAGGAATCCTCCCGCAGAATGGAAGATATGATGAAGTTCCTGATCGAGAATCTTCCCTCTTCATCAAAGCCTTGAACCCCTCTCATCTATCTTGCATGCATTTATTTGTTTTGAGTGAATTTATTTCATGTTGACTGTGTTACATTCTTATTCTATTATTCAATGCACCGTCCACTTAGTAACTCACATGCTTTTATGATTTGATAAGTTTTATGCATGTTTTTTTGTTACTTTTCCTCCTTATAATCTCTGCAATCCTTCTTCTCCATCACACCGCAATTCACTTCACATCAGTCAATTCACTCTCCTCTCAATTCTACTTCAAGAATGACTTCTGTAGAATTGATTTCTGAACTCAAGACTATGGTATTTGACCAAGTCTTTCCTTGGAGCGTTAATCTATCTACTTCTCATATTTCTCAAGCTCTTGAGAAGATTGAGAATCTTCTGACTTGTTGGCTGACATCCCATCAGACTCACTGTCTTCAGAACCTTCAAGAAGTTCTGAATGACCTCCTTCGTCTGACCACTCGCCGGAAGGACATTGAAGCTCAGTTCCAGGGCATTTGTATGCTTCTGGAATATGAAGAAGATCAAGACGAAGCCGATCAAGATGCTGTCCGGGAGAATGAAGCTCTGAAGGAAGAACTGGCTACCCAGTTAGCCTCCATTGATCAGGACGTGCGTCCCCTACATCTTCAACTTCTCTCAATGAAGAACTCTCGTGCTTTCCTATGTATCTAGGACTAGTGTTCTTCGTTCCTTTCCATTCTCTGTACTCCTTCTCCGTTTAGTAATAATAACTGCGTCTTATTTGCCTCATTTACTTGTTTGTTATTGTTATTGTTTGCGTTCTTTTTCACTCTTTTTGATTATGACAAAAAGGGGGAGTACATAAAATGGTTTTGATAAACTTTTTTATATTATATAAAACCAGTAGAGGAGAATAAGTATCAAATACTTATAGCACATAGATATTGTCAAGCGTCCTAAAATAAGGAATACATTTTTGCTCACTATTCTGAACTAATTTGCTTCTGACGCCTTATTCCAATTATATCTGGACAAGACTCTATGTTCTTATGTGATCTACGCAAGTTCTGAACCATCATGTTCTGATGAGTATACATCCTTCTACGCGTATCTTCTGATCACATCACCAAGACTCCGAATCTAAACTTTTCATCATCTCATCAAGTCATAGATTCAGGGGGAGACTCTAGCTCAGAATCAAGTGCTACACTAGATTCAGAAAGAGCAATACAAACCGTTACACAAGGATAAGTTTTAACTCTAATCTCTTCTCTCTTGTGTATTCAGTTTATTGTTTAAGAATTATTCATCAAAATACTTGTTTTGTCATCATCAAAAAGGGGGAGATTGTAAGATCAAGGTTTGATCAGTGGTTGCATCTCTATATTTTGATGATTACAATTAAAGTTTATGATGATGAACAATTGTGGTACCCTAACGTTTGTCTCTTTTAGTTGTGACAAACAGGTTCTGAATCTGACCCAAGCCTATTCATTCAGAAGAAGAAGAACCAAGGGATACTAAAAAGAGAGCTCTAAAGCTTACCATGTTCGTTCAGAACAGTGGCAAATCCTTCAGAAGTTCTGAAGATACAAGCTCTCAAGAGGTACTGAAGAACCGGAGTCAGAAGTTCTGAAGACCAGATGTTCCAGCGGAACGGTCCAGAAGTAGAAGACTCAAGTTCTGAAGACCTGCAAGAAGTTGGTTCTGAAGACCCAAGCTATTCTAGCTCTGACGTTCAGAAGTTCTGAGGAACATGTTAAGAAGCAGAAGTTGCAAGGTCAGAAGAATCCAAGCTTTAATCTGACAATGATCAGAAGCTTCACCAACGTTCATCTGAAGCACTCCAGATCTCAAGTCAACTGGTGAAAGGACAGGTCGCTGTCATAGTACAAATCGTTTAAGCCTCAGTCTGTCCGCCACCTACCTCGTTCAGCCTAGCAGTCTGATATTACAAGATTGTCACTCCAACGGACAAAACCCTAGCAACGGCTACATCACATGTCTTGGAGTATATAAAGGTTGAAGAAAGAAGAAAGAGGCTAAGAAACTTTGCTGAAATCATTCAACTAATACGAACCAATCTCTTAGCATTATTTCTTCACTGTTCTTAAACATCTGAGTTTACTATTAGCTTTTTAGAAGCATTTCTTGTAAACCCAAAACCTTTTACATTACGTTGTAAAGTTCCTTAAGAGACCAAGGTTGGCCGGATCTTGAGAGGACTGAATCAAGGTTGATTTAGTGTTTAGCTAGTCTTAAGAGGATCGGTAGATCAGCTTCTTAAGAGGATACTAGTGAGAAAATCAGTGTATTGTTAGTCACTTAGCAGGTAGCAAAGTGCAGTTGTAACACTCATTGATTTTAGTGAATTGCCTTCATCAGAAGAAGGAAGAAAACACCTTCACGGGTGGACTGGATTAGCTTGAGCTTTTATCTCAAGTGAACCAGGATAAAATACTTGTGTGCTTCACTTCTTATCCCTCAGCATCTAGTTCTTATCTTTGAGTTTTAAAAAAGTTCAAAAAGTATATCTTTTATTCAAAAACTCTATTCAAACCCCCCCTTTCTAGTGTTTTTCGCACCTTCAAAATTCATTTTTCTCTTATATGGTTGTTGCCAAAAAATAATGAGTACATGCAAAAAATATACAAGATCCAAAAACATATTTTCTCATCACAAATCTTTTTTCTATATTCTTAATAAAGACTTTTTATTTCCTTTTTCTTAACATGTATTGTTACAAGCTAATGAAAAATATGTATTTTATATCATACACAAAATTAGTGAAGTTAGATGGAGAAAAGTTAAAGAAAAATACATTTTTCTCTTATATGGTCTACTAGTAAATAGTGAGTACATGCAAAAAAATATAATGGATCCAAAAATTATTCTCTCAGCACATGGTTCACAATTATGTATTTAACATTTTCTTTTCTTTTCTTAGGATGTTGTTGCTAAGGCAAGAGGCTTGGGTGTTGGTTAACTTATATGCGCGAAGCCAAGCAATCGGAACCCTTTCTGAACAAAAAATAATAATAATAATAATAATAATAATAATAATAATAATAATAATAATAATAATAAAAGAATAATAATAAGATGTTCACACGCATACTGCATTCACATCCGCTCGAACTTATGGCACCACAACTGCAAATGCCTAGCCAGCCCCTAGTACATAAAATAAAGTGAATACACAGGGGAAAATGCATACATATAAGTATACACTACCAAAAAATATATTTTTAGTGGCATTGATATTATTAAAGTGTGGCATTTTTTTCTTAAATACCGGTTAAGTATGCCACAAATTAATTATCCATACACGTTTTTTTCTAGAGCCAAATTCACTAATTGAACAAGCTAGCTAGCTGATCCTAAACTATATACTAAACACAAAACAATTAAGCTAAATCAAAAAGTGATGAATTATGAGTACATGCAAAAAATATATAGGATCCAAAAACATATTTTCTCATCACAAATCTTTTCTCTATTTTACCAAACAGAAAACAATTAAGCTAAATCAAAAAGTGATGAATTATGATACATGCAAAAAATATATAGGATCCAAAAACATATTTTCTCATCACAAATCTTTTCTCTATTTTCTTAATAAAGAATTTTTATTTCCTTTTTCTTAACATGTATTGTTACAAGCTAATGAAAAATATGTGTGTTATATCATACAAAATATTAGAGAAGTTACATGGAGAAAAGTTAAGGGAAAATACACTTTTCTCTTATATGGTCGCTTCTAGTAAATAGTGAGTACATGCAAAAAAAAAAAATATAATGGATCCAAAAAATTATTCTCTCATCATATGGTTCACAATTACGTATTAACATTTTATTTTATTTTCTTTTCTTAGGATGTTGTTAGTGAGGCAATATGCCTGGGTGTTGGTTAACTTATATGCGCAAAGCCAAGCAAACCGAGCCCAGTCTAAACAAAAAATAATAGTAATAATAATAATAGTAGTAGTAGTAATAACAATAATAATAATAATAATAATAATAATAATAATAATAATAATAATAATAATAATAATGAAAATAATAAAATAATAATAAAAATAATTATGATCATTATAAATTTTTTTCTTTTGTTTAGACCGGGCTGGATTGCTTGGTTTCGTGCATATAAGTTAACCACCACCCAAGCCACTTGCCTTAGCAACAACATCCTAAGAAAAGAAAAGAAAATACAGCACACATGGAGACGTCTTCTTCATCTATCTCTGCATCATGTGTGATAATTTTGTTTGGGGGATAACCAATGTTGGGACAAGCTTCATTATACTGAGAGGAGGTGATTGAGTTCCCTTCAACTTGTAGTGTGTTGTGGTGAATGTATATGCGCAGTGGCGGAACCAAGACTTTTGTAGAGCCTAGGCAAGTTAAGCCTTAGTGTCTAATTTAAAAACCATAGTCAGATGTTCGGATATCCAACATGTAAATGCCAATTTCTGAAAGGGATAAAAGCAATAGCGGAAGGGTGATCTTACACTAAAAATTCCTTTAAATACAGTCAATATATTTAGACACTTCTATAATTATGATCAGTTCACTATATACTTTACCCTGCCACAAGTAAAACTTTGATACTTTCATGATCAGGGGTATGTGTAGGCAAATAGAAACTAGTAGTCTATGTAGGCAATAAATTACCACCACTCGGTTTCTAAAATTGGATCCTTGAGTTTTTATTTAATCACAACCCTCTCTGTTATTTCTATTAAGTTTGGATTTATATCAGGAAACTACACTTGTTTGCCTTTCTACTCCTTTTCTTGAGCTTCTACAAATTTATTCTGAATTTACTCTGCTCCTTTGGATTTCAAGACTTGATGACTTTTCAACACAGAGAGAGGGTGCAGATGATTTATTCTTTGAACCCAAAGGAGTGATTCCTTGAGAATATGGGGTAGAAGTTTTATTCAACTGCACAACCAAAAGCACAACACTTAATGCATTCAGAGGAACATATATAATTAATGGTAAAGTAAACAAGCACCATCCAGTGGAGCTATTAAATAGAAATATATCTTCTAAATAAGAAGAGATAACTAAATGAGTAGAAATAAATAATGGCTAGCTAACTAACATGTGGAATATTCTTCAGCTTCTCACGAATTTGTAAAACCTGCTTAGCCTTTGCTATGGCATCAATAGAGAGTGATCCCAATGCAGCAATGCCCTGAAAGAAACAGAACATGGATCATCAAATCAAACATCGTGTCCCTCAAAATGGAAGGGAAATTGCCAAAAACAAGAATAGTAATCATGTTAGACAGAATCAAAAATCACAATTAGGGTCATTTCCATATAATCAAAAAACAAAATTAGGGTCATCAACAAAATCAAAGAATGAAACTCACGTTTTGTACTGAAGCAGTGTCTTTGGCGAAGCCATGAATTGCTTGTTCTTCATTTTCGTTGTTACTTTCTTCATCCTTCTTCGCTTTATCTCCAAACCTCCTCTTTTCCCTCTTCATATCCTTGGAAACTCGAATTCTCTTATCAGCCTCCCTCTCCCGATCATCGCTTGTTCCTTGATCTTCCGCTTGTGAGAATGCGAAGAGTGTCAACGGCGGTGGACGGTGGTGACGGTGAAGTAGCGCCTCTGCCCTGGGTTTGAAAAAGAGAACGAGGGTTAGAGGGAGAGAAAGAGAACGACGAGACAGAAGGAGAAATAGAGAACCAGTTTTTTTGCCCAGGCTGGTTAAACCTCAAACCAAAAAAAAGGCCCATGCGGCCCAACTAATTTTTTTTTAGCCATGGAGCCTGGCCAAGTGCCCAGGCAGGCCGGGCGTTGGATCCGCCCATGAATATGCGCCATGTTCTGTGGAGTAAAAGTGAAGATTGTGGGCAGAAATAGAACAATGGAGACAGATCTCTCCAGCACAACTGTGGTATGTGGTAGGAAATTTCAATGGAGTGAGAAGCCCAGAGGAAAGAAATAGAGTTTTGAATAGATTTAAATATGGAGCAAGGGAATCAGAGGATGTCAAGAACTTAATCTAGAATATGGAGTTTACGGATATACCTATGCAAAGAAATAAATTCATATGGTTCTGCCCTAATGGAACTGCAATGAGTAGGATGGACTGATTTTTAATTTAACATGAGTGGATAATGGCTTGGGCCGGGTGTGCACAACTAGTTATGGATAGGGAGTTCTCTGATCACTGCCCCATCTTTCTTAAATGTAATAACGAAGATTGGTGTCCAAAACCTTTTCAAACTCTTAACTTTTGGCTTCGAGACCCATGATTCAAAGGGTTTGTTGAGGAGACTTGGAGGGATATTCATGTAGAATGATGGGTGCTTTTGCATTAAAGGAGAAGCTTAAAATTCTGAAGGCCAGATTGAAGGTGTGGAATAAAAACGTCTTTGGCGATGTAAATAGCAAAGGCAGAGAGTTGGTGGAACAAATGGCAGAATTAGATCTGAAAAATGAGGACGGTGACCTTAACATCGATGATCTCAGAAGAAGGAGAGATTCATTGAATGAATTATGGAAGTTATCAAGATTCAAGGAGTCAATTTTGTGTCAAAATTCCAGATATAGGTAGATTCAAGATGGGGATAATAACAAAAAGTTTTTCCATGCCTTTGTCAATTGGAGGCGGAAAACAAACAACATTTGGGGGCTAAAAAGTGGTGGCATGTGGGTGGATCATCCTGGTGAAGTGAAGCGGGTGGCTAGAGATTTTTTTAAATAAAGGTTCAGTGATGAAATATGGGAATCCCCGAGGCGGGATGGAGTTCCCTTCAAATCAGTATCTCGCAATGACAATGCTTTACTTACTGTAAAGTTCGTGCCGGAGGAAATTAAAAGTGTCGTGTGGGAGTGCGGTAATTACAAAAGTACGGGTTCGGACGGGTTTGTGATGACCCTATTTTAGTAGTGTTTGTATGGTCATTTCGTAGTTTATTTTGAGTCTTTTTATTAAGTCTCATATAGTGTTTCATGCATTATCATGCATTTTTATCTTTCTTTGAGTGTTTATTTTGTTTTCGTAAATTTGTAGTTTTATAGGGACCTTTCTTGCATTTTAAGTAAGTTTAGGACTTGCATATCTTTTCTACTTGAACTGAAGGTCTTTTGTGCTGATAATCTCTTGGAGTTCCTAGATATTTTCCTTACTTTGTTTCTAAGTAATCAGGTCTGGAACTGCTGAAGAAAGAAGGTCAAGAGGCTTGGAGAATTGAGGGAGGCATAAAGAGGAGTAAAGAAGAAGTTCAAGAACCTTTCTAGCATGAAGAGAATTGGCGCCTGAGCGCTCCTGTTGAGCGCCTGAGCGCTCTTGTTGAGCGCCTGAGCGCTCCCTGTTGAGCGCCTGAGCGCCAATTGCCTTCCAGAGGCGATGTTCTCACTTGGAATTTGCGCTCAGGCGCTCTGAATTGGCGCCTGAGCGCCCATACTCGACTTGTTTGCCTATAAATAGGCTTTTTTGTCATTTCTTTTGTAACTTTTGTCATTTCTATACATTCCTAAATAAGTTAAAAGTAAGGTTAGGCTCTGGAGCTTGAGGAGAAGCATTCTCCAAGTCCATGTTCCAGGTTTTATCCTTCTTTTCTTGTATGGATTCTATAGCCATGCTTGGCTAAATCCCTTTTGCTTTGGGTTCTTTGTAAGACTTATGATGTTTTAATCTTAATTCCTATTTCTATTCATGAATCCTCTGAGTAAAACCTTGAATCCCATATCCATGCTTTATGTTTCAAGTTAGAACATGTGCTAGCTTTATACTTTTCTATAATAGAACGGAAGTTTGTTATAGATTAGGGACTTGTTGTGGGATTACCTCTTCTATGCTTGCTACTAGGAATAGAGGAAGGGTTGGGGTTTGTTGGGCTGAATTGCATGCTTAATTCCTTAAGCAAATGTTTAGGTTATCAAGGAATTGTGCTTATCTTTTGGCTGGAGAGGATTGTCTATGTGAGGCATCGATAGATGATTGATTAGGCTAGAACATCAAGGAGAGACTCGGAGTTTTGTGGATAGAATAGGTTGATTAGAACTGAATTAGTCAAGCAAGAACCCAAGCCATTCTCACCATTGATTATCACACACTTATCTTTGTTAGCTTTCTATTTAAGTATCACAACAATCAATCAACCTTTAAAACTGAATTTTACTCGCTTTCCTACCGTGAACTCGAGGCTTAAACTAAATTGCCACACCAATTCCCTGTGGTTCGATAAATTTAAAACCGGGTGAATTCCGTACACTTGCGGATTGACCAACAGTTTGTAAGATCAAGTTTTGATCAAGTAGTACAACTCTATGTTTTGATGATTACATGTTAACTATTGTGTATGAACAATTATGGTACTCTAACGTTGTTTTCTGAGTGTGTTCCGTGCTAGAACATAGAGGGGGAAGGTAGTACCCAAAGTGTGAGGAAGGTGATGAGAATGCTTAGAGAGAGAAGCACTAACCACTTAGAGAGAGAAAGTATAACTGAATTTCAATGCTATTATTATTCAAATGAGCTAAGAGTCTTTTACAACTGGTATTTCCCCCTATTTATAGAAGTGGAGTTGGGCTTTGGCGTCTTTATCCTGCATAAATGGGCCAGTTGGGCCTCGGGAAGGGTGGCCCAATGTCATGGCGCGTTCCCTGCCTAAGGTCAGGTTCCCTGGGCGAGGGACCCTGGGATCTCGCCCAGTCCACAAGTCCACAAGACACCGAGCTCGAAGCATGAGAGCTAAGTGTGTCTTTAAGTAAGAAATAAGGCGAAATCCCTAAGAATACTGACTAAGACCTAAAAAACCTTAAAAATCTAGAAGTGAAAAACAATGGCCAACATGGCCTGATAAATAAAGCCTTTGCCAACACTTTGGATCTCCAGTCGTGCCCTCCTCTTCCGGGCGATCCAAGTCCACAAGCAGGCTTGTGGCGATGACTTTTAGTCCGTCCGCTTCTGCATAGGCACGCACGTGCCTCGAAGTGACACCGGGGTCAGTGAATCCACAAAATCTCAATTACTATCTTTGACATGTCCTTTCCAGCCATGTCACAACTTTGACAATTTGAATTTCAACCTATCGGCAGCAACCGTTGCGACTTTCATTTAATGCGGCACCCCCGTTTCCCCAAAATCCGTGCCACGTCTCCTGAGATAATCATTCCACCTTTGCCATGATGAGGCACGATTTCCCAACCGTTTTTTATCCTAACCTGTAAATTCAACTTCCTTCTCTCACTTGCCACTTTTGAAACCCTCCACAGCCTTGCAAAGTTAACCAAGCTATTACCTCAGCATCTTCTCCTCTTTTGTCTTAGTTACTTTCTGCCAAAAGATGACTCCTCAACGCCGCACCAAAAGATTCTCACGACTCCAAAGCCCCGCTCAAACAACCCGCGCCCCGGCCATTCCTCGTCCAGCCGGGGGGCATCCCCTTCATGAAAATGAAAAGAATGCCTTCTGGCACAAAATTCTTTCTACCCTCCCTTCGTCCGCTACCAGAGAACCCGTTCTGAAAGCCATCTGCCAACCCTCTGAGTTGTCCACCGACAAATCCATCGCCGAGCTGGCCCGCCGAGTCGGAGGGTTATGCCATGAAAAATCTCTCGAAGATGTCCTTATCACCAGTCGGGGCTTGAGCAGTCGTCACCCCTGGAAGTGCCGCACACTCGAGCAAGGCGCGGAAGAGCCCCACTTCTTCTATGTTTATGAGTAGTTCTTTCTTGACCTGGGGATCAAACTACCCTTCTCCCCCTTTCTTTGCCAAGTTTTGAGAGAAATCAATGTAGCCCCAAGCCAACTTCATTTGAACGCATGGGCCTTCGCCCGATGCTACGAGGTCTTGTGTGATGCCATCAACCTTGAAGCCAAAACCTCCCATTTCTTTTACTTCTATGGCGTGGAGCCAAGATCCTTGAAAGCTGAGACTCCCGGGTGGGTATCCCTGAAGTCCCGAACGGGTCGACAGCGTCTCCAACCTTATAAAAGTAATATCAAGATGAGGCTCGGGCGCCGATATTTTCGCGTAATCGTGCACCCCTCCTATCCTGAAGCTTTCACACGCCGGGATAGGACTGCATCATTTCCTCTTTACTGGACCGAGGATCCCTGCGACGTTCCTCCGCCACCTGACACATCACTGAATAGTGAAGACAAAGCCATCCTCGGCTTCCTCGCTGGGTTCCTCATCCTGGAATGTTCCCAGTTGCTCGAAGCCACTCGCGAAAACACACTCCACACCCTCCTAGAAGGGATTGACTTTACTGCGGCCGCACTACAGCGCGCCTTAACTGCCGATCCACTTGAGTTTCCTCCTGTTTTCAATACCCAGGTAAGCAAGAGGAAACGCGTCACCGCCGATTCTGTCGCCGAGACTGCCGTTCTTCCGTCGAAGAAGGTCAAAGGATCTTCCTCAGCTGACCCCGTTCCCGACGCAGTTGGGACTGATGAGGGTACATCGGGTGTCGCCCCATTGCAGCCTTCTGACGACCTGGCTCCCAGATCCCATGGTGATGCCGCTCCGCCTTCCCCCCGAAGAGGTCCTAGAAATCCAAAAAAGTTAACCCTGGTTCAGAGGGAAAATCCGTGGTCGAGACTTCCCCGCCCCGAAAGTTGAAAAAGAAGAAAAAGAAAGGCGAGAAATCTTCGACTGGTGAAGCATCCGCCCCACGCCTGGAGAAAAAGAAGAAAAAGAAAGGCGAGAAACCTCCAGCTGACGAAGCGTCCGCCCCACACCTGGCGGGCGAAGAGACGCCGAAGCACTTGGGCGGTGTTGAGTCCTCACCTTGTCCGGGGGGGGGGGGGGTGGGGGTTTCCGCTGGTCAACAAACTTCTGAAAATTCTCCCCAAGCAACTCCTTCTCCTGATCCAATCGAGGCGGACCCAGCTGGAGCATCTCTCGCTCGACCGGCGAGCCCTCAAGACGAAGGTGCAAACTCCCAAGGGTCGGCAGTCTTTTGCTCCCCTAGTGCCGAAACCAACCATGCTACTTCCGGCGACCAAACGGGACCTTCAACAAGCCAACAACCTTCCTTCATCGACTTTATGTTGTCTAACGCCTTTCTTGGCAATATGAGAGCAGCCGAGAGTCCTAACCTTTACAGCGAAGCGCAGGAAGCCCTCAACCACCTCTTACGAGCGGGGTGCCTCTTTGCCCAACTATCCCAAGACTCAGCTTCCTCTGCAGAAGTGGAGAAACTTCAACAAGAGGTTGACGGTCACCGCGTGGCCACGCAGGAGGCTCACAAGGAATGGGACAAGTTGCTGACTCAAGTGGCAGCTCAAACGAGGAAACTGACCAACGTAGGCATTGAGATGAACTACTACGACGAGGACATGGCTGCTTGTAAGGAAAGGACGGATGAATTGGAGTTGGATTGGTATGAACTTCAGCAAGAAGTGAAGGCAAAAACGGAGTCAATCAACGCCGGCAAGGCCACTTGCATAGTTCAAGGCAAAGAGATCGCTTTCCTTCAGAGTGAGTTGGGAGCGACGAATGAGGCCCTGGCTGACGTAAGGTCGCAACTTGAGGCAGAAAACCAGGCCCTCGCAGATATGGACTCCAAGACCAAGACCTCTAAAGCCAGGTTGGTAGCTGATGTTGCTGCTGAGGTCGTGGAAGAACGTGGCCGCGGCTTCTTTCTTGCCAAGGCTCAAGTTCAACATCTCTATCAAGGAATTAACCTTGATGGAATGGGAGCTTTCAAAAAGATTACCTTGCATGGGCTTGTTGGCCCCGACGATCCTCCGGGCTTCACTGCCGTGAATTTCGCTGCTGCTGAAATTGAGAGGGAAAAATCGTCAATGTAAAGATAGCTATGTTTTCACCTTGCGCTTGCCTGTCGCCACTTAGGCAATTTTTTCGTTCGCCCGTCACCATTTAGGCAATTTTTCGTTCGCCCGTCGCCATTTAGGCAATTTTTTAGGAATTTTCGCCTTGCTTTCGTGTAACGATCTGAAGGTGTGCCGAAGAAACTAGGACTTTTGCTCATTTTGAGGCTTTCATTCACACTAATATATCCCATAAGAGCAGGTGTGGCCTTGGCGGTTTCATCCCGCCAAGGGCTTACACTGCTGAGGGCCCAATGGCCATATGGGTTTACCCAGACTTATGCCTAGTTTATTTTCTCGTCCATATTTCAGGGAGGCCTCGTATTCCCAGATTTCGGGGAGACTAAGGGGATAAGGGACCCACCCCATTTTGGGGATGAGTCGCTTTCCCGCACACATCGCCAACGAGAGGTCAGCGTTTCGCGCCGGACTTTCCCCGAGCAATCCCCAGACATCAAGGTCGTGTTGGGATTGCCACCTTCGGAGAATTTTTCCCACCGAGCGAACGTGACGTGTTAGTTGAGGTGCTATTTGGATAGCACAGGTTCGTGACGGACTTTCCCGGAGCAATCCCCAGACATCAAGGTCGTGTTGGGATTGCTACCTTCGGGGAATTTTTCCCACCAGGCGAGCGTATCTTTTGAATTAGGAGTATTGTTGGTGAATATCCTTTTTGTATTTCATTTGTAAAAGATTTTTTGTACATCGAGGGATGCCTCATTAAAAAACTCCCGTGTCGGAAAAAAAGAGTGCATCTTTATTTTTGATCCTACTGGCTTAGATCTGACCCTTCCGCTGCGCTCTCGCCCTTGTCAACGGACTTCTCTGTCAAAGTATCGTGCCCAGAACCTCATCCTTTATTCCTGACGTGCTTGCCACCCACTCCACGCCGCCGCGGATTTGGCGTTCTTGCCAGCGGGTTGTCAATTCGCTCTCTTGCACGCTCCTCTTACCTTTCTTGCCCCTGAAGACCTCTCCTCTCACTGATTTCCGCTGCCTTGACTTGGCCTTACCTTTATCCTTGATGCGGTAGGTCGGGCCTCCTCGCCTTGACTCTAGCTTATCGCAATCCTGTCCAAACATCTCCGTTCTTTTCTTCCCGCCCTCCTAGCGTTGGAATTCTTAAGTCCCCCCCCAGGGCTCACCGCCCTTCTTTCCCCCTGCACGCTCGGTCCCTTGCTTATCAAAGCTGGTGTCCTGAACTGCGGAAGTTCCCAAAATTCCATATCTTTAGGGATCCAGCTGAAGAGGTCAAATTTTTCCTCAACCAACTTTTCCAAACGCCGTTCCTGTTCAGACGTGAGCCTGGGCTCAATTGCCAACACTCCTCTACTGAATTTGTACCTTTCTAGATCATCAACTATCCCTGCCCAGCGCTCCTCTGCCCTAATGTCTGTGAACGATCCCTTTCTTTCTGTTTCCTCAACCCCACCTGAGTCCCTGTATAAGGCATTAAATCTTTATCCGTTAATCCCAACTGATCGAATGCGTCTCCGTAGATGATATTAGCAGAGCTGCCTTGGTCCAGAAGAACTCGGCGGACGTTGAAACTGTTGATCCTGATCATGACGACTATAAGATCATCCTTGTGCGTCTTAACCCCCTCAAAGTCTGTCGTTGAAATTACTATGTCGGGATGCTGGAAACCGAAAGGAGTCTCTTATTGTTGCACCGATGTCACCGCCCTAGCGTGCCTTCTCCTTGCTGCGGTCGTTGCACCACCCCCGCCGAAACCACCTGTAATTGTATTTATCGTGCCAACCGGCGGTTCAAGATCTTTATTAAAGGTTTCCTCTGCTCCCTTCTTTCGTGCAGCCAACGTCTCCTTTTTGTCAGTAGTCGGCGTTTGGCGACGATCCTCCCGCCCACGTTCGTCTTGTTGGCGAGACCCCCTGTACCTGTTCCCCTGCTGTCGCTCTCCGTTCCAGCGGTCGCCACGTTCATTCAGCTGCGACCGGCCTGCTCGGATGAGCCTCTCGATTTCATTCTTCAGAGTAAAGCAATCCCCTGTGTCATGTTCTGCTGAACGGTGGTACTCACACCACATGGTCTTGTTCGTCGTTGCCCGCGCCGGGTCATTCCTTCTTTCGCCCTCCTCAACCGCATGCATCGCCTTAACTTCACGTAGCAGCTCTGTCAGGTGGGCGTTCAAGCTTTTTCCTGCCTCCTCTCGGCGACGAGGGTCAGCCTGATGCCAGGGCCGGCGTCGCTCAAAATTTTCCGTTTTGGGATACAAAGATTCCCTCGGTGCCTTTTCCCCAGTCCGAACCTTCTTGTCCCGTCTTCTGCTTCCCTCTGCTTTCTCCTTGCTCGGCTTGTCCTCTGGTGACACGTCCCTCTGTTCGCCATCCTTCTCTACCTTCGCGCGCCTCCGCTTAAAAGCGTCATCCTCCTCGTCAAGTATGTACGTGTTCAAAATTGCTGGATACAATTTTTGTATTTTCAATCAGACGTGATAGTCAACAAATTCCAGAGATGGAGAACAAGAACGTGTCTTTTTTTTTATACCATTTTTGGGCGCTTTTGGCCAATAACTTCCTGGGGTAAGTACAAAAGAATGTTTCTTTCTCTCGTCTTTAACTCCGCAGCCTATGTGAGGCGCACTGCCTGTCTCTGCATCAGATCTAGCTTATTCTCACCTTATCAGCTGTAATAGTACTTTAGTTTCCGTGCGTTCCAGGATCGTGGCACCCGTTTCCCATCCAAGCTTTCCAGGTGATAGGCTCCTCTTCCCAAAGCTTTTAAGATCCTGTAGGGCCCTTCCCAGATTGGGCTCCGTTTATTTCCGTTGACTTCTGTTAGCTTTTTATGCACCAAATCCCCTACCTGCATCTCCCTTGGTTTTACCTTTGTGTCATACTTGGCCGCAGCTTACTGCTTCATCGCAGCCTCCCTGAGGCGATCCTCGTTGTGTGTCTCCGACAGCAAGTCTAGTTCTACTGCCATGTTTGAAGAATTTTTGCCCTCGAACTTCGGTTCCGTTCGCCACGAACTGTTGTCTATCTCTACGGGGAGCATGGCGTCCGCCCCATAAGCCATTATGAACGGAGTTTCCCCTGTAGTTGAGTGCTGCGTTGTGTTATACGACCAAATTACAATCGGAAGTTCGTCTAACCAAGCCCCCTTGGCCTCCGAGTGTAACACCCCGATTTCGGTAGCGTCACTTTAGTAACCAAAAGTAAACTTAATCCGGAAAAACGTGAATATTTTTTTTTTCGATAATAACTAAGACAAGACTGAATTAAATAAAACCCAACAATAACAATAATCAGAACTAATATACAATATATAAACAGCCCCCGCTGTAGTAGTAACCTCGTCACGAGTAAACCTCCAGTGACGGAAAGGAAAGTGTCACGCCCGTAGGCAATATATACAAACCAAATGAAAAGGGTGAAGTGCCCGCAACACCATCCCTCAAAACTGAGAATCAGCTGACCCAATGGCCTGAAAATAAGACCTCCTAAGTCCAACCAACTCTCTGTGATTCCCGTAAGGAAACCACACAAAAAGCTATAGGCGGATCTACCCTGTCCCCTAAGTAACAAATGAAGCAAGACTGTCAGAGCTAAAACTCTACTCCTACACTAATCCTAACTCGAGGAGCTCATACCAACACTCAGAACTATGTGCTAGCATGATCGTCGTCTGAATCAGAATCCAGAACAACCAAGTCTATCAACCCTATCCGTCCTCCCCTCGCTCCTGCAACGCTCTCCGAAGCTGGACTCACGGGCTTAGGGCCCGAACCCTGATCATCAATGATCGCAACGGAGGGTGCACTAGACCCTGCCGAAGGCACTGCCACTGGAATCTCCTCTGAGGGATCCTCCTCCTCTGAAGATGACGGTGGCGGCGGTGCTCCTCCAAGACCTGGTCCACAGTGAACGCCCGGTGGCAAGTTGAAGCTGATAGAGCATCGCCTCAACACTCCTGACCTCAAGAGTCCTCCACTATCCACGTGGTCCTCCATGATACGCCCCGAATACGTCGCTCGGTGGCTCGCGGGGTCAACCACCCACGACCCGGGGTCGTCCAGGTCGATCATCTCGTACCTAATCCCCCCCGAAGGGTGGACCATTGCGAACCAAACCGCAATGTTCATCTGACAAAAGGCGTTGTCCGCCAAAACACACACAGAAGACGCGAGGGTCAACTCTAAAGAACTATGTAGATAATAAACCCAATAGGTACAAATAATAGATAGCCACTTAGGCTTATAACTAGAGATATCATTCCTAGGGTTGCATGTTCCACAAAATCATAACGACAATAATAACAGTTAGCATGTTCCAAGTAAGTTTATCAAATAGCAACCACACTCATCAACTAAGTCAGTATGCATGTTGCGTGATATGTATGCAGGTTAACCCAGTCAACCAATATGCAATCCGGAACGGATGGACATCATCGGATCAGCCCTTCACCAGCCACGGTGGTGCCATTTCGGCCCGTGATGTCTCTTACTCCCACAAGGTAGTCAGATCAGCAGTAAACCCGTAGGTCTGCCATTTCGGTCTGCTACAAGAGACGTCTACAAACGCTCTTCCACGGCATTCCGGGTCTTATGACCATTTTGGAAACCGACGAGGTCCAGAGTACGTCCTGTGTTAATACCCCATTAATGTTGCATGTATGCAAAATGATTAGTCAAACAACGTCTCCGTCCTCACTCGACACGTCGCCACGTGTTCTAGGGAAGTTAAAGTCTCTAAAAGCTTACCCTAAGGTAAAGTCGATTCTGCGACCAAAAGACACACTTCACAACACACATAGCTGCTCCAACAGCACAAGAGTATCACATACTCGGGAACTAACGGTTCCCCGGACTTATCCCCAGGATAGCCCCACAACATCGCTGCTCCAACAGCACAACAACCAACGCTGCTCCAACAGCACAACATCAAACGCTGCTCCAACAGCACAACAACGACATACACAACACTTGGATCCGACGACACTCCTCGTTTTTCAGAATTAAGATTTCACTTCCAATGCCTTCCTTCGAGGTTGTTATCGTTACTTAAAGATTTAGAGGTTATTTAAGGTCTTATGAGTTTTCTTTATAAAATAGATTCCATTTTGTCTTATCGCAAGTCTTATACATTTGCAGGATCTACCAATCCCAAGTCGCTTCCAGAGGATGTCTCGATCCACTAAACAAAATCAAGGCCCGAACCTCGTTCGTCCTATCAAACTTTCTCAAAACTCTCAAAATAAAATCGGCATGACCTGCCCGCTATTCTCACCATTCAGAATCTCAGATTTCCAATGTAAAGCATTTTTAAATCATCACAATCAACAACATGTCATATATCAATAAATTGCATCATAAACACTTAGCACTTAGCATATAAAGCATGCACCACACATCCTAGATTACTCACATAGCACATAGCATGTAAGTCAATCTTCAAAAACATTCAGTAGATGAATCATCTACATTGTCAGCCGAAGCCTCAGAAAACATTTTCAATCACACACAATTCCAGTGCATAAACAGTAAACAATGTCGAAACATCGACCCTAAGCATTAACTAGAGATTCAGTGAGAAGCCCTCACCTGAAGGTTCTCCAGAATGATCGCCTAGAGCTTCCTCGTACTCAAAGTGTTGGTCCTCAGAGAAATCCTCAAAAGCACCTTTACAACAAAAACACAGAATACTATAAGAATCTATCGGAAACTAAGTTATCGATACTTACTAAGGTTACTCGAAGTAATCTATACTCTAAGGTACGATAATCTAGCGCGAAAGACAAGTTTTCGGAAAAAGGAAATTTCTTCCTCCCCCCTTATAGCTCTCGGCCACTTTGGCTAATTATGGGGCTCGATTTTTCTTCGATCAAACTTGGTTCCTATGCTTTCATAAGCCGTAACTAAGGGTATTCTGAACTCGGAAAAATTATCGGATCAAAAACTGTCGCAGGGGTATTTTGGTCATGATTTTTAACTTAGGATTTTCAAAACTGAAATCCCAAAAATAAAATTTTGCAGGGACGTCACCAACGACGTTTATAACAACTAATCCTACTAGCACTAAGCTAAGGCGATAGTTTACAGCCTAAAGATTGGAACTTTACTCAAAAACTGCATAAATGGGTATTTTAGGCTAAAATTGATTCCGACGGAATTCCGGCGACATAACGGAAAATCTAATCCGGCAGAAGTGATCTTGGGCATACATAGAAGAGGTTTAGAATCAGAAATGAAAGATTCAGGATAGTTTTGCAAAAACCCATAAACTATCCGCTCAGAAAACTCTACAGAAAAGCTATGGAAAAAGCGATCGGAGGTAAGGATTAGCGACTATACCTCGAAGCCTTGAAGTAGCAACTAACGGATCAACGATCAAGCAAACGATGAAGAAAAACTCTTCTTCCTTCTTCCTTGTTCTTGGCCGCGGTTTAGAGGAGAGAAAATGGAGGAAAATTGTGTTTTTTCTTCCTTTATTTGCTATATATAAAAGGTGGAAATTCGCGGGAAAATGAAAGTTTCGCGAATCCGATTTTTCCGGCGTCATTCTCCATGAATTATAAGATATGTTTTGGCAAAAGAATTCCAAAACTATAAAGAGGTCTCCTTGTATTTTTGGCAACTAATGCAAAGTCGGTGCAAAGTCGGTGTAAAACTATTTTACCCGATAAGTTGCTTTTTGCATCGAATGTCGGAATGGAAAACTTCCTTCTGAAGAAAGATTGAAATCATCAAGAGAAATGGGTGTACGCGTGTAGAATATCCATTTGAAGCTCTGAATAGATAAAGTCTTCATTGTCGAGAAATTCTAGGGTTTTGAAATACCAGGGATTCGGTTTCGGCAAACTTCCGATGATTGGAATCGGACGTTCGTAGATCCTAGAGTTTCGCCTCGAAACGATTGTGATATAAGGAAAAAGAAAAGTTCTAACACTTCTCTGAAGATTTTTGGAATTAACTGCCAACGTGCCTAAAAGTGAAAATTAGCTATATACTAGGGTTTCTGACCTAGGTTTAAGCGTAAAACGTTCGTGCTATAACTTTTACCGATCATAATGCAATCCTTGAACTTTTCCTGAACTTTCTCCTTCATAAATATATTTCATTTAATAAACTTTCGTTCAGGTTTTCCTTCACATTACATCAACCCTAATCGTGAATAAGAAGTTTATTCACTTAGCATAAGCTTAAAAACTTGGGCCTTACACCGAGAGTCGGCGTTTCAAACCTCGCAGGATGACTTTGTTCACCGATTCTGCCTGCCCATTTGTCTGCGGATGTTCCACCGAAGAAAATCTCCTCTGAATGCCCATCTCTTCGCAGAACTCCTTGGTTTGATTACTTGCGAACTACGTCCCGTTATCCGAGACAATCGCTCTCGGTACACCGAACCGGCAGACGATTCTCTTCCAGTAAAAACTTATGATTTTGGCCACCATAATGCTCGCCAGAGGCTCAGCTTCCACCCATTTGGTGAAGTAGTCCACCGCGACAAGGATGAACTTCATTTGCGACCTAGCGGTGGGGAAGGTCCCGACGAGGTCGACTCCCCACATGGCGAAGGGCCATGGGGAACTGATTGTGACTAATTGCTCCGGCGGAGCTCTAGGTAGGTCTGCAAATACTTGGCACTTCTCGCATTTCCTCACAAACTCTGCACAATCCTTCCTTATCGTAGGCCAATAGAAACCCGCTCTAAGGACTTTTCTCGCCAGTGACCTTCCTCCAATGTGGCTTGCACAAACTCCCTCATGAACCTCCGTCATAACAGCCTCGTATTTCTCAGGTGGAAGACATCTTAGGAGGGGTGAACTAAATCCCCGCCGAAAGAGTATCCCGTCGAGTAACGTGTAGTGCCCCGCCTCCCTCCTTTGCGCCTTTGAGTATTTTACCACGTCACTTGGTTCTCCCGCCAGAATATCGATGATGGGGTTCATCCAAGTTTCCTGGCGATCAACCAAAGCCACCAAATCCCCCTCTATGCTAGGATTGGCGAGTGTCTCTTGATTCACACTCCGATTGTTGCCAGGCTTCCTAGTGCTTGCTAGCTTCGCTAGGGCGTCCGCCCTTTGGTTTTGTGCCCTCGGCACGAATTCAACTACCACCTGTTGCAAACGACCCATGAGCAGCCGCACGCGCTCCACATACTTTATCAAGGCCGGCTCCTTTACCTGAAACTCCCCGTTGACTTGGCTTGCCACTAGCAGCGAGTCCATTCTTACCAGCAGACTGTCGATTTGCACCTCAATTGCCAGTTTTAAGCCCGCAATAAGAGCCTCGTATTCTGCTTGGTTATTGCTAGCCATAACCATCGGAAAGATAAATTTAACCCCACTTCCGTTGTCGTTCGACGACCCATCGACAAACAATATCCATTGCATGCTCACATTTTCCCCTTTTTCCGACGTCAATTCCACCACAAAATCTGCTAAGGTCTGTGCACCGACCTTCCCCCTTTTGCCGTACTGCAATCCATATTCCGACAACTCTACTGACCATGCGACGAGCCTTCCTAACAAGTCTGGCTTCTGCAACACCTGTCTCAAAAGAAGGTCAGTTCTTATTTTTACCTGAAAGCTTTGAAAATACGGTCGTAGGCGTCTGGCGATGACGAGGACGGCGAGCGCCGCTTTTTCTATCTTCTGATACCTGACCTCCGCCCCCTGAAGTGTATGGCTTACGAAATAAACTATCTTTTGCTCTTCATCTACCTCCTGAAGGATCACCGAGCTTATTGCGTGATCACCGACAGATAAGTACAAATGCAAAGGAAGGCCTTGGACGGGTTTCGAAAGGACTGGTGGGGCGGACAACATCTCCTTGAGGCGGGTGAAGGCCTCCTCGCACTCTGAATTCCACTCAAATGCCGCATTCTTCTTGAGGCATTTGAAGAATGGGGTTGACTTGTCGCCCGAGTGAGGGAGAAAACGGGATAAGGCCGCGATCCGCCCGGTTAGTCTCTGCACCTCCTTCACATTGCTTGGGCTTTTCATCTCCTGGATTGCCTTACTTTTATCTGGATTAATTTTGATTCCTCTGGATGTAATCATGAAGCCTAAAAACTTCCCACCCCGTATGCCGAAAGAACATTTTTCCGGATTAAGCCTCATGTTATGCTTCTGAATCCTAGCGAAGGCCTCCATCAAATCCTCATGATGGTTCGATCCCAAAACCGATTTAACAATCATATCGTCAACGTATACCTTCATGTTCCTTCCTACCTGTCCTTCAAACACCCTATCCATCAACCGCTGATACGTCGCCCCCGCATTCTTTAATCCGAAAGACATAGTCTGGTCTGGTAACAGTAGTTTACCCTTGCGGTCATAAAAGCTGTTTTATCTTCGTCCGACGGATGCATCTTGATTTGGTGATATTCTGAATAAGCATCCATTAAACTCAGAAGTTCATTCCCTGAAGCTCCGTCTACCATCTTATCTATGCTCGGCAAGGGATAGGAATCCTTTGGGCATGCCTTGTTCAAGTCTGTATAATCCACACACATTCGCCACTTCCCGTTCGCTTTCTTGACCATCACCATATTTGCCAACCAGGTAGGGTACTTTATTTACCGTATGAAGTCCGCTGCTAGCAACTTGTTTACCTCTTGCTGGATGGCCTTCTCTTTTTCGTTTCCCATTCTCCGGCGAGTTTGGGTTATAGGCTTAGCCCCTGGATTCAATGCCAGCTTGTGGCAGATGAAGTTTAGGTCTATACCTGGCATGTCCTTGTCACTCTAGGCGAAAAGATCTAAATTGTCGCTTAACAACTTTGATAGCCTTTGTTCTTGGTCCTCACTTAGCTTGGTTCCTATCTTGAGTATCTTCTCGCCGAACTTCAGCTCTTTAGTTTCTTATATTGGTGTGGGCCTGTTAACACGTCCCTCGCCCCTCGGGTCCAAACTTTCTTCTGGCGTCTCAACTTCGTTGCAACAGTGCCCGACTGAAGTGCTCTTCTTCCCATACCGATCCACAGCATTATAGTAGCATTCCCTTGCGATCCTTTGATCCACAACAATTCCCTTAATATGCCCATTCGACAACGGATACTTCACCGCCAGGTGGGCTGTTGAGATCACGGCGTACAAACGGTTTAAGGTGTTTCGCCCGATGATCATGTTGTATGACCCCTCCGTCTCAAGGATTAGATATTTAACGCTGAGCGTCCTAGTGTTCTCTTCCTCGCCAAACGTGGTATCAAGGTTGAGGGCGCCCTTTACCCATACTTGCTCGCCCGCGAATCCCACCAGAGTTCCCTCATAAGGAGCGAGGTTTCCCTCGCTCACACTAAGCCGAGCAAACGCTCCGCCGTAAATGATGTCCGCCGAACTTCCCTGGACTCGAAGCACTCGCTGCACGGTGAGCTGATTAACACGGAGGGAGATCACGATCGGGTCATCTAAATGCGGCTTTATTCCGAAGAAATCAGCAGACGAAAACGTGATATCTGGATGTTGAAAACCAAAAGGAATCTCTATAACTGCATTCACCGCTCTAACGTATCGCTTCCGTGCTGCACTAGTGGTCCCTCCTCCGCCGAAACCTCCAGCAATCGTTCCAACTTCTTTGGCCGTCGAAAACACATTACCCCGCGTCGTGGCTGATTTCCCTGCCACAATCAGCTTTACCACCGCGCGTTGTAGAGCTCGACACTTTCCAGTATCGTGTCCTGAGATTCGGTGATAGGCACACCATTCCGCTTCTACCTGTCCTTGAGAGAAATGAGACTCCAGTCGTTGTATGGAATCTCTGTAGTGTTGTCTGAATGAGGCATCAAGCTCCGGTGCTGTGTCTGTTATGCTCGTTTCCGCATCATGTCGTTCTATGCGATTAATGACGTCGCGAATCAGCAATCGCCAACCCGCTCCATCACTCGGTTCTTGAAGTTGAAGTTGTGCACCTCCTTTGTCCCTCAAGAAGGAAGCCAAAGACCTTGCTTGCTCATCGTGCCGTTGCGGCGGATCGTGTGCTCGCTCCAACCTCTCTCCACGTGATAGTCGATGATCCGCAATTGAGATCCACTGGTTTATCTAGGTGCACCAACGAAAGATCTTCAAAACTCAGAATCAAGGAATCTCTCCTCCCAATCACTGTCCACGAAGAAAACTTCAGAAAATCGCTCAGAAAAACGAGTTTCACTCCTCTGAATCACGATCCACGTAGTCCGGGAATAGAAATCTACCGATGCCCACAGACGGCGCGCTAGAACATAGAGAGGGAAGGTAGTACCCAAAGTGTGAGGAAAGTGATGTGAATGCTTAGAGAGAGAAACTCTAACCGCTTAGAGAGAGAAAATATAACTGAATTTCAATGCTATTATTTCTCAAATGAGCTAAGAGTCCCTTACAATTGGGATTCCCCTCCTATTTATAGAGGTGGAGTTGGGCTTTGGCACCTCTATCCTATCCAAATGGGTCAGTTGGGCATCGGGAAGGGAGGCCCAAGGTAATGGCGCGTCCCCCGCCCAAGGTCAGGTCTCCTGGGCGAGGGACCCTGGGGTCTCGCCCAGTCCAGGATGTGTGTTTGATTTCGAAACTTTTGACTGTAATATCGATAGAATTTACTTTCCGGAAACCCGAGGAGGTTTTAACTAACCTCTACAGAGACTTAAGGTTTTAATTAACCTCTACTTTCCGAAACTTTTCCGCGCATGAAGTTTTCTCATCCGGAGAAGATTTCCTCAATCAGTTCTGTGTCAGATTTTGGAGCATATTGTTTGTAAAATTGTTTTCTCACCTAAGTGAATATGAAGTCAGTATCGACCTTTTATCGATGAATAATCTACTTAAATGAGTAGACAAAAATACCAAAACACCCGAACTCACTTACCCTTTTTCCTTCTCCTCTATTTAAAGAGGAGAAAACACTATTCATCGCCAAAGCCAAACCCGCGGCCAACGAGGAAGAGAGGGACGGAGAGAAATTCCTTGATTTCTTGCTTGATTCTTGGTGGATTGGAGTGATTCTAGAGGGATTTGATCGGTGGAGGCTTGGAGAACACTCTTCTAGCATCTTCTTCTCTTTTCCTAGTTGATTTTTCCCAACCCATTCAACCCCAACTTTTGAGATTTTGTGATAGAGGTTTGTCTACAAATTTGGTATCAATAAGCTTCTATGCATTCCTTTGTGTTCAAATTGATAACTTATATGCATAGATGTTTGGATTTTGTATGATTATGTGGAAAAGGGGTAGAAATTCCAATCTTTACTCAATTCTTAGACTTCAATTGTGTTAGAACCATATCCATCCTTAGGGTCTTTGTATTAGTTGTTAGTATATGCTTTAATTTGAGTAACGTAAAATCAATTTCGAGAAATATTAACTTTGGAATTTCAGGTCTTCAAAGTGGCTCAAAAAGTTGTAATTCACAATTTGAGTCTCGTAATTATTTCAAACGTTTTTCTACCCTAGTTATCACTTGTAAATGCCTAGGAATTAAATTAGATCGAAAGAAAAGTTCGGCTTGACCTATTTCTCCTAGGGGTGGCCGAGAGCTACATTTGGGGTATTAGGGAAGAAAAAAAATTTCTTGAAACCTAGAGGTTGTGCGTGAACGTTGGATGATTTTGGGTAAATGTATGGTTGAATCTAAAATGAGTATGTGTTTTATGCTAAGTATTGTCGAAACATTCTTAGGTGGTTTCTTGTGCTCTAGGCAAACTAAATGACTATGTGTGCAATAGGAAGATGACTAGGGTTATCGCTTGTAAATGTTGAATATGCTATGTGTTATATTGAACATGTTATGTGTTGCTTGTTTTCTTGAGTACTTCAATAGCATGCTTAAGGAGAAGTAGAATAGGCTATGAATTATATTTAGTATGCTATGATTTACTTGTTCCTTAAGTAGTAATAACATGCTATGTGCACATACATGGAAAGACCTCACATGAACTTAGATTATTGATGTATGCAAGAAATGGAAGGAAAATGAGATTGTATGGTAAAATTGGACTAGAGGTCGTGAGCCATTAAGGATGAGAAAGAGAAGAGAAAATGACGGAATGAACTAGAAACACGTTAGGATGATCGCTTATGGTTGTTGACATGTCTTGTGCTTTTAAATGTGGAGTCGGGACATTAATTGCTTACTTGCTACATGTTTGTTTGAAACTTAAGTTTTAGGATAAATTACCCATTCAGGTAATCTTCTTGTTTTTGCTTAAGTTTTGCTATCCTATAGCTTAGAGAGTTTTCCAGTTTGGTTAACCGCTTAAGAGTCATGTAGTTACTTAGTGACTAAGTAATCATGTTTTACTTAAGGATTGGAACGTGCTAGCTTGGGAAGCCAAAGTGTTGGAACAATTTCTTGAAGACATTGAAGGAGGAAGAATTACCAAAGTTAAGGGCAACTCTCCTAGTTACTAGCTATTATACTTAGGTATCGAAGAATCGACAATTGTTAATGATTTTGAATTGTTGAGCTGTTGAGGCTTATGCCGTTTATTTGTTTCTGTCTTATCGCTTTGTAGTGGATAGGACAGAGTTATGTTTTATCCCACTGTAGTGGATAGGACAGGGTTATGTTTTATTACACTGTAGTGTATAAGACAAGTTTCTATTTTATCGTTTTGTAGCGGATAGGACATATTTTGGATTCATTGAATTGTTGGTTATGCATAATTGTTGAGTTATGCCTGATTATTGAACTGTTAGTTGAATAGACAGGTTCTGTTTCTTTGATTTTTTGTTTATGTATAACTGTTGAGTTATACTGGTTTATTGAACTGTTAGTGGAATAGACAATATCTGTTTTCTTTGAATTGTTGTATGGGCATAAACATAGTATTATGTCGATGTCTTGTGATCATATCGATTGAGAACACGAAGTGTTATGAGAGTTAGCGAGTAGGATCCGAAGAAACGTTTGAGCTACTGCTGACGTGGAGAATCGAGACTTTCTTGGGAAGAGGACTTGGGGATAATGCGGATCTTTTGAATTGTTAGATTTTGAAACAAATATATACATAAGGCTTCAAATTTTGAGGATAAATTACATAATGAATTATGTAACGCCCCGATTTCTAGAGTGTCACACAGTAACCGATCACGTGTATTTTCTCAAAGAATTTTCGCCGTTCATTTAATTAATCTTCAATTAATGAGAAAAGTTCATTCAACGTAAAACTCTTGAAACTGTGCGGAATAAATAAACCATGTAATTCTGAATGAAAATAACTCATTAAATAAAAGGTAGCAATAGACCCAAAGATACAATAACCGAATCCTTGGGCAAAAGCCCTACAATAATATGAAATCCAAAAATAAGAGAAAATAAATGATAACCCGATGCAGTCTCTCAAAACCCATAGAAAGGAAAAACCCTAGTCCAGATTCCGTTCAAGAACAGCAGCTTCAGCTTCTCGTGCCCTCTTCCTGGCCGGCTCTAGCTTGATCACACTCTTCCGAGGTCCCACAATGCAACGCTCAGGAGCGCGCTGCACACGAACTCCTGGCTTGGCCACAGGTGGTGGTGGTTCCACTACCTTCTCCTCCACCTGCAAGCGTGACTCCACCGTCTCGTTCTCAGAAGGATCTTCTTCCGTGTCCTCTGAAGGGTCTTCTACTTCTTTGTCCTTTTGAAACCTAGCTGGAGGATGCGGACACATCACTGACCCATCCTTGAGAATCTGGCTCCTTATGATCGTTCATGTACTAATCCTCTCCAAGAGTACCGCACCGCCGACATAGATCCTCCGAACTCCGGAATTGTCGGTCTCCCAAAGTCGGTCTTTTTCTGGTCTATCCAGAACGATCTCCCACCTCGCGATCGCCTCCACTGTCGAAGAGGCAAGCATCTACCCCCCCCCCCACAAATAAACACATAAACAAGCAACAGGGTCAGATCTCATGTTCTCATACAAACAATCACATAACCATGTAATACTCATAAATAGCAAGATATAGTAAGCATAATGTTTAGTTTACATCTCAGTCAGTCACCTAAGTTCAGTTAGGCTAGCGACCTCACCATTCACACAACCACCTCAACACCAATGGCCATATTCACGATCATTCGCAGATGAACAATTCTCGGAGGGGACACACCGTACAACCCTCATTCATGTGGGGGGACACACCGTCTGCCGGACACACCGTCCGTCCACAGAATCACAAGGTGACCGCAGTCAACCAAATCACGTGGGGACATACCATACAACCCACAAAACACCCTCGCGTACAAGTAACCGTTTGTCTCTAACGGTACCGTCGTTCTCATGGCCTATAGTCTTCACTAGACCTATGTCCAATTACATCACATTTTACTTGCAAGCGAATAAGTTCTCATTTCTCTTTGTTAGGGCTCTAATAGTCAACCTAGAGTCTTAACATTTTCAACAGCGGATAATGCAACTTAAATGACAGTAATAATCACAACACCAAAAGGAATTACAACTGGATGAGCGACCTTTTTTTTTTACAGAATAATCCAGCCAGTAACAAAATACATCAATACCATACAAGTAAATTAGATATTCCAAATTCAGAAAATATCCAACCCAAAAACTAGTAGATTCAAGTTTTATGAAACAACTGTCATATTCATTTTCTAAAAAAAACAGCAGGTACAGTGATCACTAACAACGATCACCCGAACTCAATTCTCAACCGAATATGACATACTATACATGCCTGGAAAGCTATTTCGAAAATATACCACTTTATAGTTTAACACGTTTTCTTTTGAAACCCAGAACTTGGTGATATTAGGCTCTGAAGCTCGCTGTCCGGTACAGGGAAAACAGCAGGCGTATCAGTCACTAAAACCGATCTCCAGGCCTCATTACTAAACCAAAAATTTTGTTCTTTATACGCCTAGAAAACTAATTCGAAGATCTATAACTTTCTAGTTTACCACGTTTTCATCTGAATACCAGAAATAGGTGATATCGGGCCATGAAGTCCGCTGTCCAGTACTGAAAACTGGAAGGGTCACTTCTGCCCTAAATTAAAATTTTGAAGATGCAAGTGCAAAGTTTCAAAGCCATTTTCCAGCAACAAAACGTCATATATTCATGTGGAATCACCCTATGAAAAGATTTCAGAACCTAACACATCTCAATCATCACGTTGGACAAATAAATTTCATGTCAAACTTAGCAAGTATTGCATGGGATCTTCACAAAGCATCAAGGTCTTAGGCAAGAATAGCAAATAGTGAAACAATAACACATGGTATCTCATGGCAAAATCCAGCAAGCATCATGATCATAAAAATCCAGCAAGTTATCCCATAACCAAACCCTCATGCAAAACCCCCCAACAACAAAACTTTTCACAACAAATCATGGCAACAATTCCCTAACAACCTACCCAATCCTAGGACCAGCCCTTACCTTGCTAAAACCTTGATGAAAGAAGAAAAGGATGAAGTTTTGAAGAAGCTTTTCCTAGCTGTCCAAGCTTCCTCCCTCTTTCTCCTCCTCGAATCCTCTCCCTCTCTCTCGTGATCTCACTCTCTCTCGCTCCCCTTCACGACGGCGGCCGGCGGTAGGGGTGGAAGGTGGCGGCTCCTCTCTTCTCCTCTCCTTTCTCTCTTCTGTTTTTACGTGATGGAGGTGCTTCCCAAGGGTTTCTAATTCAGATTTTGTGTGAATGAGAAAAACTCCCCCCCCCCCCCAAAACCCTATTGAACCCGCGGCTACACATGCATGGGCTAGGGTTTTGAATTTTTTTCTTTCTAATCCCAAACAAGTAAAAACCCTGAACCCAACTAATTACTCACTTAAACCGGTCTGACTTATGAGAAAACCAACCCTCTTTTTAATAAAAACAAGATTAAAACATGAATTAAAAGGAAAATTCTCCAATTAACCCGCTGGTACTGTACAGCCAAAACCATCGTCACTAAAACTACAATATCTCGAGGTACCGATATCGGAATGACCTGATTCGACTTCGAGAATTTTCTACACTTAACGGGCTACAACTCTCATGAAGGAAGTTTTTCCAAATAAGGTCTTTAAGACCCTCTAAAAATTCACAAAATTTGACAACTGAAATCTGCCAATTTCCAAACTTGAACAAAACCCTCATTTTATTCAATCTTTCTCAAAAATAAAACAAACTAAAATAGGGCCTTACAATACCACCCCCTTAAAAATAGTTTCGCCCTCGAAACTTAAGGGTTTACGAACAAATCGGGATGTGACTCCCGCATCTTATTCTCTAGTTCCCATGTGGCATCGCCTGTCGCTTGATTCCAAATGACCTTCATCAAGGACACCTCCTTGTTCCTCAGACGTTTGGTACTCTTGTCGACAATCTTGATGGGTGGCATCACCATCGTCAGATCATCCTTTAGCTGAATTTCGTCAGGTTCAAGAACATGAGAATCGTCAGCCATGTACTTCTGCAACTGTGACACATGAAGTACATCATGGATATTGGATAGGAAAGGCGGCAACGCAATCCTATATGCCACTGGCCCAACTCGTTCCGTTATCTGGTACGGTCCAATGAACTTTGGAGTAAGCTTCTTAGACTTGATCGCCCTTCCGACACCTGTCATCGGGGTAACCCGTAAGAACACTGAAGGTATGAAAAACGGTAGAAAGGGGGGGTTTGAATAACGTTTTCAATATAAAACTTCCACCTTAAAGATTTTAACAAATCTTTTCAAGAACTAAGTGCTAAATATGAGAGATAGAAAAGCACACAAGGATTTTATCCTGGTTCACTTGATAAATCACTCAAGCTACTCCAGTCCACCCGTTAAGGTGATTTCTTCCTTCTTAGAATGAAGGCAATCCACTAATTAGGTAAGAGTTACAACTGCACTTGAAACCTACAAGTGACTAACAATTACACTGACTTAGCTCACACTAAGATTCACTCTCTTAGTCTTCTCTAGGATCCGATCAACCTTGATCTCCTAAAGGAACTAAACAAACTGTTTATCAAAGAAATGTTTACAAGAGATTTGCTTCTGAAAAGCTATTAGTAAACACAATGAATTTCAGATGAAAGAATGCTTGA
The DNA here is from genome assembly GCF_012489685.1 of Lotus japonicus. Lineage (NCBI taxonomy): Eukaryota > Viridiplantae > Streptophyta > Magnoliopsida > Fabales > Fabaceae > Lotus > Lotus japonicus. The sequence goes on from NC_080043.1 coordinate 58,936,056, forward strand.
AGGTTTTTGAATATAGCTTGTGCTTGTGTGATTCTTCCAACCGCATTCTTCAAACTTCAGCCTCTATTTATACTCCAAGGATTAGGGTTTGAACGCTGCATGGGAATGCTACCGTTGGAGGGCAGTTCTGGAAATTCCAGCTTCTGCTGTGGCTGAGAACGTTAGGTAGGTCGTCAGGATGGTACAGTTGCTTTTGTACTTGGATAGTGACTTGACCTTTAAACCTAGAAGACTTCTGATCAGGGGAATGCTTCATGTTGGAACTTGTGAAGCCGGTTGATCAGAGTCAGAGGGAAAGCACAGATCCTCTAACCGTTGTATCTTCTGATTCTGAACTCAGAGGGAAGTACATGGTCTTCATAGTTTCTTGCTTCTGGACATCAGAGTTTTCACTATTCAGCTTCTGTACCTTCAGAGTCTTCTACATCATCAGAACATCTGAACCTTCAGTGTTTCTTGGTTATCAGAACTTCTGGATCTTCAGAGCTTCTAGTGACTGAGTCCACATCAGAGTTTGTGTAGCTTCAGAACTTCTGAAGCTTTTCCACTGTTCATATTGAACATGGTCAATGCGAAAGCGTTGCTTGGGTCACTCTTTATACACAGTGCTTCTGATTTGTGTGGGATTGAATTGAGGTCAGAGCCTGTAAATAGCACACTCAGAAAATCACGTTAGAGTACCATAATTGTTCATATCAAAAGGTTAACTTGTAATCATCAAAACATAGAGTTGTACTACTAGATCAAAACTTGATCTTACAATCTCCCCCTTTTTGATGATGACAAAACTAAGATTTTTGATGAACAATTCTTAAACATCAAACTGAATTCACTCAGAGTTTAGAGATATAGAATAAGACTTATCCTGATGTGAATAGTTTATCTTGCTCATTCTGAATTCAAGTCACTGCTTGATTCTGAGCTTAGCTCCCCCTGAATCTAATACTTGATAAAAACGTTAGAAAAGTCTAGATTCTGAGCTAAATAATATAAGAGTTCTGAGTAAAGAACTTATGACATAGATGAAAATAGATTAATCAGAGCGCATAAGTAATCAGAGTCAACGGACAAGGTATCAGAGTCTTGGGTATCAGAGTCAAACTAAAATCACTTCAGAAGAAGTGAAATGTATTCCTTGTATTTGCCCGGTGACACATCTATGGTCATAAAGGTGGAACTCTTAAATTCTCCAAAAAAAATAAATCACACTAACACATCTTACACATCAAAAACTGGGTTGTACTCCCCCTTTTTGCCATAAGCAAAAAGCTTGGGGTGTGAAAAACTTAGCTTGAAGTACAAGGTACTCCCCCTTAGAGAAGGTCTAAGTTTTAAGAAGATTAAAACGATGCATGAATCAGAGTTAGGCGAAATAAATAGAAGAGTTAATGCACAAGAAGAACGTTTACCACCGGCCAAGGAAGTAAAGAAAAGGGTCAGTTACCAAGAACTTAACCTCGAGAAACTGTAGGAGCATTTACTTTCAGAGAGAGAGTAAAGCCTATATAATGCGATGGAGAAAGGGGTAAGCTTCACAACTCGAGCAATTTCAGCAAAGGAAAAATGGCATCATACATGGTAGCACTAGAAGAGCTGAGAAAGAAGGCCTTTGAGGAGGACTTGTTCCTTAACATTAGGCATCCAGAGGGTACAAAAACCATCTCAAAGCTTGCGAGAGCACTACTTGAGGAGGACATGCGTCTAGAGTTGAAGAATGCCTTGAGGGAATTCCTGGCCTTCGTGGAGGAAGTGCAGGAACTCAGCCAGCTTGAACTAAAGCTGCTGGAAGAGAAAGAAATTATAGAAAAGAAGCTCAAGACTTCAGAAGAAATTTTGGAGAGGGGTGAGCTAAAAGACAGTCTCAACAACATCCAGTATTCACTGGATCGTCTGGAGAAGAATAGGTCAGAGCAGCGCCAGGAGTGCAAGAGAATGAGGAAGGATCCTCCATTCTAGACTTTAGGAAAAAGAAAATGTATGATGTAAAAGCAAAGTGATTATGAATAAAAAAGATTTTGCAAACACAGTGTGACAAATAAATATAGATATATATGCAAAGATAAACAGAACTAACAAAGCAAAAAAGATAACTAGAGAAGCTAAAGGAAAATAAATAACCAGAGTTTAAAAATAAAACTAAGTAAAGCAAGAAAAACGGAGAGATCCTAAAGCTAAGGTTTATCAGTGCGACGCAGAAGTTCCATCATCATTTGCTTCATGTCCTGTAGCATTGACTCATGAGTATCAAGACGTTGTTCCATGAGGTTGAGTCTGGACGAGCTGGACTGAGTAGAACTGGAAGGAACAGTCTGAGCAGCTTGAGGAGCTGGAATGGAAGCAGAAGCAGCAGGAGTAAAAACCACTGGTGCCAGTCTACGGGCTTCAGCTTCAGCTTCAAGTTTCTCTGCTTCTAATCTGGCTTGTTCAGCTTGAGCTGCGGCTTGACGTGCAGCTTCTTCAGCTTCCTCTTGCTTTCTTCTGGCTTCTGCAGCAGCTGCAAGGAGCTTGTGTCTTTGTTCTTGTTCATGAAGAGCCACTTCTGGCAAACCTCTGCTTAGCAGCAGCTATCCTCTGATCCCTTTCAGCAATGAGATGACTCATCATAGCAGGGACCTGAGCAACTAACCAAGTACTCAGAGTATCCCATTCCTCAGCAACAGAGTCAGGATTCTCACTTAGGTCAGTGTGACCTTGCACGTTGCGGAGCATCAAAGAAGCTTCTTGATTAAACACATTGATGCACTCAGAGAGAGAGGTGGGTCTGAGGTGAGTGTAGGGAACTATGGAGAGGTATTGTTCTGGAGAGGTTGGGTGATTGCTGCTATGAGCTTTAGAGACACCTTGGGGAGAACCAATGTCACAGGTTTGGACATGAGGTTCAGAGGCTCCAAGGTGTGGTTTAGAAGTTTCAACCAGAGGATTGGGTGATCTAACCGAAGAGTGGTTAGACACAGATTGTTCTGGGTCTGGTTGAACTAGCTCTTGTTGGATAGGGTCAGGTTGAGCTTGTTGAGCTAAAGGGTCTGCCTCATGTAAGGGATTGGCCAAGATAGGTTCATCTGGGTCAACTAGACGTTCAGGTCTAGGTCCTGGATATCTCCTAGGGCTTCGACATGTGAGGTAATACTCTTCTAGGCTAGACACCTTTTCTTTTCTGACCTCAGGAATTTACGAATGGATTCAGAGTTGTTGGAAGGGGAGGAGGAGTCAGCAACATTTATGGGGAATGATAGAGGTGTATAGGCACTTGATGAATCTGTATCAGTGGTTCTGGCAACCAGACGTTCTGATGCTCTGGGGACAGAGTGATCAGAAGTTCTGGGTTCAGGTTCGGGTTGGTTAGGTTCTGGTTGTTCAGGAATGATGGGTTCAGAGGTTAATGGGTTATACTGAATGGTAATAGGTGAGGTTGGATCAGAGGGTCCGGTGGGTTGGTTCTGAAGCATATTCCAGAGAGGTGCTTCATTGGCAGAAGGTTGGAAAAATGAAGACCTTGGTGAATTGGGTGGTGAAGTAGTTTATGTGGCGGGTTGAGACTCTGGGATAGGAGTGAGTGGGTTGGAGGAATGTTTCAGCAGGGCAGAAATAGGGAGTGCATCAAATGTATCTAAATCAGAATCAGAAGCAATAGCAGACTTACTTGATGCACGCATTGAAGACCGAGTCACTCTGACAGGAGTCTCAATCCTTCTGATCACTTGAGCAGCAGGTTCCACACTTGTAGGCCTCACCACGAGTCTGACTTGTTTCTTCTTCTTCTTGGGAGGAGAAGGACCAACTTTATTAGGACCAACATTACCATCACCACCGGCATCAGGCTTGATGGTTTCATCATGTTTCCTCTTTGGCTGGTCAGCCTTCTTCTTCTTTTTCTGAGAGCCATCTGATTCCTTAGAGGATTCTTCTAAGACCATCTTCCTCTGAACTTTCTTCTTGGTAGGAGAGGGAAACTCTAGAGCTGGCGGCAGTCTTCTGAAGAATTCATCGAGATCAATTTCAAAGCCTTGAGCCCTTAGGTCTTCAACATAGCACCTAATAGCTTCAGGATTGTCTGCCTGTGTCCACAGAGGGTAGTCATTCAGAGGCACCCTTCTCCGTCTGATTTCAGAAGATGTGTCTTCATGAGCAGGTGCGATTTTCTTCTGGACCAAACCCATCTTCTTCAGAGAATTTGCAGTGAAGACATCACTGACAATGGTGGTCAGATCCTCTACGCATCCAGCATTGATCAGATCTTGCACCAGGTTGCTCTCAATGAAGAGATCTGAGAGCAATCTCCCAAAGGGGATATACTTGATTGCTGACTTGATGGAGGCAGTAGTTCTGGACTTTCTGATACACTCCTTCAAGTAAGAGAACAGGAAGTAGGGAAGGCAGATCTTCTGCTTGGCTTGGATGAAGAACAGCATCGCCGTCTGGCTGAAATTGATGTAATCTGGGGAACTGCCCTTTGGTCTCTGGTTGATACAGTTGAGCAGAATCTTGTGCCAGATTCTGAGCTTGGGATGAAGGTCCAGCACCTTGTAGTCAGTCTTGCCCGGTTTGTATGTGGTGTACAGGGCCTTGTTGGTCTCATCCTTCGTCTTGGGTTTCAGCTTCGATTCAGTAAGTTGAAATCGATACCCATGAGCAGTCTCTGCACCCAGTAGGTTCACAAAGGACTTCTCTGTAATTATGATTCTCCTTCCAAGAATATAGGATACCACCTGAGTGTCATCGCAGTCAGCGTGTTTCCAGAATTCCTTGACCAATTTGTCATACACCGGTCCTCGAAGCCTGTTGAAGTAATTTTCCCAGCCTTGAACACGGACTTCAGGACGAAGATCATACCCATTTGTAGCAAGATTGTCAAGGTCGAATCTCCATTCTGCCAATACTTGAAGTTCCTCAGGAGCATACACACAATGAACGGCACAGCCCCATTCTGTAATCGGAATAAATTGCTCTTGAGCTTGACCTTGAGCAGGAGCTTCAGGACCCATTTGACCTGTAGCTTGACCCACTACCATATGAGGGAACTGGGTTGCATCTGCGGCTTCATTTCTGGTTTGTCTCACCATTGTTGGAGCGGATGAAGGTTTTGAGTAGAAGATGAAGGTTGAAAATGAATAGAGAGCGAGAGATAGATCGTGGGTAAGCGGTTTTTGAAAATATAGAAGAGAGAGAGTAAAAACCGAAAGTGTAGGAGATCGTGTGTGTATAGTGGGTTTTATCAAGTAACCGTTGTTGATTCAAAAAGCATTTTAAGATCAACGGTTAAAAATTAAAGACATGATAGTAACAGTAAATGCACATATCACACGCAGGAGAGAAGCACATCTACACAAATCATGACAGACTGTCACACGGGCATAAGGAACTATGCATCAGAGATACTGACACACGTGTTACTGTCTCAGCTTCAGAGTCAGCACCAATGGGTACTTACACTCTGATGGAGTTACCTTTTGGACTAGACATCTTCTGATCAAGAAGTATCATAGTCAGAGGTTCTGATCCATCTTCACTCTGGACAAAAGTCCATATTCAGATTTTTCAGAATAAAATTAAATCTATCCTCTGCTAAGGGCTTTGTAAAGATATCTGCCCATTGATGGTCAGTATCAACAAACTTCAGAAGAAGTACGCCCTTTTGTACATAATCTCTAATAAAATGATACTTTACCTCAATGTGCTTTGCCCTTGAATGTAAGATAGGATTCTTACTCAAAGATATTGCAGCAGTGTTATCACAATAGATTGGGATATTGCTCTCAAGGATTTGATAATCCTCCAGCTGATGTTTCATCCAGAGCATCTGGGTGCTGCAAATTGCTGCTGAGATATATTCTGCCTCTGCAGTGGATAGTGCAATGGTTGATTGCCTCTTGCTTGCCCATGAGACTAAATTGTTTCCCAGAAATTGACAATTTCCAGAAGTACTTTTTCTCTCTGTTCTATCTCCAGCATAATCAGCATCACAATAACCTGAAAGCTTATACTCTGATGTTTTCTTATACATCAAGCCAAGGTTAGTGGTGCCTTTCAGATACCTTAGGATCCTCTTAACAGCAGTTAAGTGGGTTTCCCTTGGATCTGATTGGAAACGAGCACATAAATGAACACTAAATATTATATCTGGCCTAGATGCAGTTAAGTATAGAAGTGAACCTATCATACCACGATAAAGCTTCTGACAAACTTTACCACTTGCATCTTCTTTCTCCAGAATGCATGTAGGATGCATTGGAGTCTTAGCCACTGTAGAATCCAGCATATTGAACTTCTTCAGAAGTTCTTTAGTGTACTTGCTCTGATGGATATATGTTCCTTCTGGTGTTTGATCTACTTGAATTCCCAGAAAGTACTTGAGTTCTCCCATCATACTCATCTCAAATTCAGCCTGCATCATCTTAGAAAATTCTTTGCATAGAGATTGATTAGCAGAACCAAATATAATATCATCAACATAGATTTGCACAATTAAGATATCATCTTTGTAAGTTTTGCAAAAGAGAGTTGTATCTACTTTACCCCTTACAAACTCATTCTCCAGGAGGAATGAGCTGAGTCTCTCATACCATGCTCTGGGAGCTTGCTTTAGACCATAGAGTGATTTCTTCAATTTGAACACATGGTCTGATTTCTTTTCATCTTCAAAACCTGGGGGTTGATGAACATAGACTTCCTCTGAAATATAACCATTTAGGAAGGCACTCTTCACATCCATCTGATGAAGAACTATGTTATGATTTACTGAGAAAGAGATCAACAGTCTGATTGCTTCTAGTCTTGCTACTGGAGCAAATGTTTCAGTGTAGTCTATTCCTTCCTGCTGGCTGTAGCCTTGAGCAACTAGCCTTGCCTTGTTTCTGACTACATCTCCTTTCTCATTCAACTTGTTTCTGATCACCCATTTTGTTCCAATTACATGGACACTCTCAGGCTTCTTCACTAAGCTCCAAACATCATTCTTGGAGAATTGATTCAATTCTTCTTCCATGGCCAGAATCCAATCCTTGTCCTGAAGAGCTTCATCTATGGACTTGGGTTCAATTAAGGACACCAATCCTTTCAGACTAAGCAAGGTCTCTTCAGAGGGTCTGAAGGCTGATCTGGTTCTGACTGGTTCGTCTTTGTTGCCCAGAATCAATTCCTTAGGATGAGCTGCAGTGATTCTGCTCTTCTTCAGAGTTTGTGAATCAGAGGGACCAGCTTCTTCTTCTGGTTCATCTTCCTCTGGCTCAGCTTCCTCTGGAGCTTTACCTTTGTCAGAAACATTTATGCTCATATCTGCAAACTTCTCAACTAGCTTTGACTGGTCAGAGTCAAGCTTATCGTCAAATCTAACATGAATAGACTCTTCAATAGTCTTAGCATCAGTGTTATAATATCCAAAGCCTTTAGATCTTTCAGAATAACCAAGTAATAGACATTTAGAAGACTTAGCATCAAATTTATGCAATCTATCCTTAGTATTAAGAACATAACAAACACAACCAAAAGGATGAAAATAAGAAATGTTGGGTTTTATGTTCTTCCACAATTCATAGGGAGTCTTATTCAGAATTGGTCTCACAGAGATTCTGTTCTGAATGTAACATGTTGTATTTACTGCCTCTGCCCAAAAGTGCTTAGCCATGCCAGTTTCTTGGAGCATGGTTCTAGCCATCTCCTGAAGAGTTCTGTTCTTCCTCTCAACAACACCATTTTGTTGAGGAGTTCTGGGACAAGAGAAATCATGTGCAATTCCATAGGAATCAAACAGACTCTCAAACTTGTCATTCTCAAACTCTCCACCATGGTCACTTCTGACACGCACAATCCTACAAGCCTTCTCGTTTTGCACTTGGGCTATGAAGGTAGAGAACACAGCATGAGACTCATCCTTGCGGGTTAGAAACTTTACCCATGTCCAGCGGCTATAGTCGTCAACGATGACCATCCCATATCTCTTGCCACCTATAGACTCAGTTTTCACTGGTCCAAAAAGGTCGATATGCAGAAGTTCCAACGGCCTTGAGGTTGAGATAACATTCTTTGCCTTGAAAGGGACTTTAGTGAATTTTCCTTTCTGACATGCTTCACAAAGAGCGTCTGAAGCGAACTTCAGATTGGGTAAGCCCCTGACAAGATTTAGCTTGCTCAGCTGAGAAATCTTTCTCATACTGGCATGCCCTAACCGTCTATGCCATACCCACTGCTCTTCATTAACAGAAAGAAGGCACTTCACATTCTGAGCCTCCAACTCAGATAATCTGATCTTATAAATGTTGTTCTTCCTCTTGCTGTTAAAAAGAACAGAGCCATCAATCTGACTTACAGCCCGGCAGGACTTTTGATTGAATATAACATCTTAACCCTTGTCAGCTAATTGACTTATAGACAATAAGTTATGAGTTAAGCCGTCTACCAATAACACATTATCAATGCATGGACTACTATCTACACAAATAGTACCAGTACCAACAATTTTACCCTTTTCATTTCCTCCAAAGCCAACTTCGCCTCCAGGCTTAAGTTTTAGCTCTTGGAACATACGCCTTTCTCCCTTCATGTGACGCGAGCATCCACTGTCCAGATACCATGATTGGTGTTTCAGTGGAGCTATCAAGGATATCTGCAACATAGATAATCTTATCCTTAGGTACCCATTTTCTGGGTCCTCTCTTGTTAGTTACCCCAGAGGTTCTGATCACCTTGAGTTTCTCAACATGATAATGTAAAGGAATTTTTGCATGATATTTAGACATAGAGAAAGATCCCTTTTTGAGAGGGGGTTTAGCAACTGCAGCAGGTAAAGGATCAGGCAATATGGTACCAGAGGGAACAAAGCATTCATACAAAGATTTAGCTTTAGACACAGAGGGCTCATTTCTAATTGGTTTAGAATAGCCAATGTCATGCATTCCATTTCTGCTTACGCCATAGATCATTGAAGTCATTAAGCTTCTATCTACGCTTTTAGCCAGGAATCTTTGAAAAGACTTTTCATACTTAGATTCGTTTCTACAATCAGAGGCATCACAAGCAACTATTTCTTCTAACTTAGCAATCTGGTTCTTAAGCACAGAGTTAGAATTGATCAAAGCATGATTATCATTTTTCAACTCAGAAATAATTTTCTCATGTTCAGAAGGAGTCTTAGAAACAGCAGATAAGTTCTTTTTCAACTTCTTATGCTTAGATAATAAAGAGTTATACTTATCCATGATGTCAGACAAAGCATGTTTCAGTTCAGAGGTTGAGAAAGAAGCGAATACCTCATTTTCATCGTCTGAGTTAGGATCTCCTTCTGATTCTGAGTCAGAGTCAACAGCTTCCGTTGACTCTGCTTCTTTGTCTTTGACAATAGCCATAAGTCCTTGGACTTCACCATCAGAGTCAACATCCTCTGACTCTGATTCATCAAAGGTCACCATCAAACTCTTCTTAGTCTTGAAGTGCTTCTATGGCTTCTTGTCCTTCTTCAACCTTGGACAATCACTTTTGTAGTGCCCTGATTCTTTGCACTCAAAACATGTGACTTCCTTGATTGATGACTTCTTCTGGCCTGAGGACTCGTACTTTCCTTTTGCCTTTCCAGAGCCTTTGTACTTGCTCTACCTGTGCTTCCAGATGCGGTTGAGTCTCTTGGAGATCAGAGTCAGCTCATCTTCATCAGAATCTTCTGATGCTTCTTCAGATTCTTCTGCTTCAGCTTGGAAAGCTTTTGACTTTTCAGCTTTAGCCTTCTCAGATTTGGATTTCAAGGCTATAGACTTTTTCCTCAGATCTTGCCTCTCAGAGCGCTTCAGCTCATGGCACTTCAGTATGCTGATGAGTTCTTCTAAACTCATACGCTCAACATCTCTCGTGAGCTCTATTGAAGTCACCAAGGGCATCCAGCTTTCAGGAAGACACCTGATGACCCTTATGACATGATCTTTTGTTGTGTAGCTCTTGTTGAGAGGTCGTATGCCAGCTACAAGCAACTGAAATCTGGAGAACATTTCTTCAATGGACTCATTTGGCTCCATGATGAAGGATTCATACTTTTGGATCAAAGATAATGCCTTTGATTCTTTGACTTTCTTGTTTCCTTCATGAGACATCTTCAGAGATTCAAAAATGCCTTTTGCAAACTCACGATCTGTAATCTTCTGGTACTCTTCATAAGAAATAGCACTTAGAAGAATTGCTCTTGCTTTGTGATGTTGTGAGTACAGCTTCTTTTGATCTGCAGTCATCTCTGACCTTGGGATCTTCTTGCCATCTGCATCAACTGGACGCTCGTAGCCATCCACAATAATATCCCAGAGATCTGCATCAAAACCCAGAAAGAAACTTTCGAGTCTATCTTTCCAATACTCGAACCTTTGACCGTCGAACATAGGAGGCTTTGCGTTGTATCCATCTTTCTGTGTTTCACTTGTGGTAGCCATTGTTTTTCACACCGGCCCGGATCACTGAACACTGTTAGGTGTGGTAATCAGAACTTGCGCTCTGATACCAATTGAAGGTATGAAAAACGGTAGAAAGGGGGGGTTTGAATAACGTTTTCAATATAAAACTTCCACCTTAAAGATTTTAACAAATCTTTTCAAGAACTAAGTGCTAAAGATGAGAGATAGAAAACCACACAAGGATTTTATCCTGGTTCACTTGATAAATCACTCAAGCTACTCCAGTCCACCCGTTAAGGTGATTTCTTCCTTCTTAAAATGAAGGCAATCCACTAATCAGGTAAGAGTTACAACTGCACTTGAAACTTACAAGTGACTAACAATTACACTGACTTAGCTCACACTAAGATTCACTCTCTTAGTCTTCTCTAGGATCCGATCAACCTTGATCTCCTAAAGGAACTAAACAAACTGTTTATCAAAGAAATGTTTACAAGAGATTTGCTTCTGAAAAGCTAATAGTAAACACAATGAATTTCAGATGAAAGAATGCTTGAAGGTTTTTGAATATAGCTTGTGCTTGTGTAGATTCTTCCAACCGCATTCTTCAAACTTCAGCCTCTATTTATACTCCAAGGATTAAGTAATGAACGCTGCATGGGAATGCTACCGTCGGAGGGCAGTTCTGGAAATTCCAGCTTCTGCTGTGGCTGAGAACGTTAGGTAGGTCGTCAGGATGGTACAGTTGCTTTTGTACTTGGATAGTGACTTGACCTTTAAACCTAGAAGACTTCTGATCAGGGGAATGCTTCATGTTGGAACTTGTGAAGCCGGTTGATCAGAGTCAGAGGGAAAGCACAGATCCTCTGACCGTTGTATCTTCTGATTCTGAACTCAGAGGGAAGTACATGGTCTTCAGAGTTTCTTGCTTCTGGACATCAGAGTTTCCACTATTCAGCTTCTGTATCTTCAGAGTCTTCTACACCATCAGAACATCTGAACCTTTAGTGTTTCTTGGTTATCAGAACTTCTCGATCTTCAGAGCTTCTAGTGACTGAGTCCACATCAGAGTTTGTGTAGCTTCAGAACTTCTGAAGCTTTTCCACTGTTCATATTGAACATGGTCAATGCGAAAGCGTTGCTTGGGTCACTCTTTATACACAGTGTTTCTGATTTGTGTGGGATTGAATTGAGGTCAGAGCCTGTAAATAGCACACTCAGAAAAACACGTTAGAGTACCATAATTGTTCATATCAAAAGGTTAACTTGTAATCATCAAAACATAGAGTTGTACTACTAGATCAAAACTTGATCTTACAAACACATGATCTCCAGCTTGAAATTCCAGCTCTTTCCTTCGATTGTCAGCGTAACTCTTCTGACGACTCTGTGAGATCCTCATCTTTTCTTGAATTCGCTTTACTTCTTCGGTGGTTTGCTGAACCAGCTCGGGTCCAATCACTAAGTTCTCCCCATCTTGATGCCAACACAAGGGCGTCTGACACTTCTGACCGTACAAAGCTTCATAAGGTGTCATCCCGATGCTCGCATGAAAGCTGTTATTGTAGGTGAACTCAATCAGCGGTAACAACTCTTCCCAGCTTCCTTTATGATCTAGCACACAAGCTCTTAGCAAATCCTCCAAGGATTGAATAGTTCTATCGGTTTGCCCATCCGTCTGTGGCTGATAAGCGGAACTCAATCTCAGCTTGGTTCCCAAAGCTTGTTGCAAACTTCCCAAAAACGTGAGGTAAACCACGGGTCTCTGTCCGACACAATGCTAGATAGTACCCCATGCAGATGAACAATCTCTGCAATGTAGATTTCTGCTAGTCTCTCCACCTTGTAGTTCAGATTGATCGGCACGAAGTGAGCGGTCTTCGTCAGTTGATCAACCACTACCCAAATTGCATCAAATCTCCTTCGTGTTAAGGGTAACGCCGTCACGAAGTCCATAGAGATGCTATCCCGTTTCCACTCTGGAACTTCCAACGACTGTAGTTTTCCTGCTGGCTTCTGATGTTCCACCTTAGCCTTCTGACAAGTCAAGCATTTCGACACATACTCGGCTACTTGCTTCTTCATCCCGGGCCACCAGAAATGAAGTTTCAGGTCTTGGTACATCTTGTTCATCCCCGGATGAATGCTCAACCTGCTCTTGTGACCTTCATCCAAGATCAACCTCCTCATAGCTGCGTCATTAGGTACACAAACTCGTCCCTTGCAACGCAGTATGTTATCGTTTCCGATAGCAAACTCTGGTGCCTTCCCTTGAGTAACTAGTTCGCGCCACTCAAGTAATCCTTCATCGGTCTCTTGCTTCGATTTGATCTCATCCAAGAGTCCACTCGACACCGTCACCATCCCGAAGCTTAGCTTCCCTGGAGCTATCTTCACGTCCAAACTCAGATCTCGGAATGCCTCCAGCAGTTCTAACTCCTTGACCATCAACGAGGATACATGCATAGCCTTTCGACTAAGAGCGTCAGCTACAACATTGGTTTTCCCCGGATGATACTGTAGGTCAAACTCGTAGTCCTGCAGAAATTCCATCCATCTTCGCTGTCTCATGTTCAAATCTTTCTGATCGAACAAATACTTCAAACTCTTGTGATCACTGTAGATTGTGAACGTACTGCCATACAGGTAATGCCTCCAAATCTTGAGAGCATATACTATAGCAGCCAATTCCAAATCATGCGTAGGATAGTTCTTCTTGTGAATCTTCAGTTGTCGTGAAGCATACGCAATCACTTTCTTCTCCTGCATCATTACACAACCCAACCCATTGTGTGAAGCGTCACAGTAAACGTCATATGGTTCTCCTTCCTTGGGTAAGGCTAGTATCGGTGCAGTAGTCAGTCGCTTCTTCATCTCCTGGAAACTCTCTTCACATTTCTCTGTCCATGCAAAAGGTTGACTCTTCTTTGTCAACTGGGTCAATGGTGAAGTCAACTTTGCATAATCCTTCACAAAACGTCTATAGTAGCCAGCAAGCCCAACAAAACTTCTGATGTCGCTTGCTGTCTTAGGTTGTTCCCATGACATGATCGATTCAATTTTGCTGGGGTCAACAGCCACACCCTGACTTGATATGACGTGACCAAGGAACTTCACCTCTTCCATCCAGAACTCACACTTCGAGTCGTTAGCATATAGCTCCTTCCCTCGTAACACTCCTAGCACTTGACGCAAATGCTCTTCGTGTTCTTCCCTACTCTTCGAGTAAATCAAAATATCGTCAATGAACACCACCACGAACTTGTCCAAGAATGACCTGAACACTCTGTTCATGTAGTCCATAAACACTGCGGGTGCATTTGTAACTCCAAACGGCATCACGAGATACTCATAATGCCCGTATCGAGTTCTGAATGCGGTCTTCTGTATGTCAGCCTCCTTGACACGGATCTGGTGATACCCTGACTTCAGGTCTATCTTCGAGAAAACGACAGCTCCCCGAAGTTGATCCATCAAATCATCTATCCGAGGCATTGGGTAACGATTCTTCACTGTCACCTTGTTGAGTTGTCAGTAATCCACACACAATCTGGACCTTCCGTCCTTCTTCTTCACCAACAACACCGGTGCTCCCCATGGCGACACACTTGGTCGGATAAATCCTTTGGAAGTGAGATACTCCAACTATTTTGCTAACTCCGCCAACTCTGCTGGTGCCATCCGATAAGGCGCCATTGATATTGGTCCTGTATCGGGCATAATATCAATAGAGAACTCTGTTTCTCTCACTGGCGGTAATCCAGGCACATCCTCTGGAAACACATCCACAAAATCTTGCACCACCAAAATGTTGCGTACGTCGCCATCGTTCTTCGCCTCAGCTACGATAGAGTTCACGAATGCTGGTGAACCCCTTCCCAAATAGTACGAATTCAAGTAATCCGTAACGCCAGAATCCGGAAAGACTACGGCCTTATTAGCACAATCCAACAGAACGTGATACTGTGTCAACCAGTCCATCCCCAGAATCACATCGAGCTCTTTAAGCCCTAAACAAACGAGGTTCGCAAAGAACTTCCGATCCTCATAAATCATCGGACATTGCAAGCATGTCGTGCGCGTAACTAATCGATCGGCGGCAGGGGTCGACACCACCAAATCGAATGGTAAATTAGCAGTTAGCAATCCTAACTTTTTCACACACTCCTCGGCAATGAATGAGTGTGTAGCACCAGAATCAAATAACACCATTAAAGAAGTTCCAACGATAACACACGTACCCTGGATAAGATCATCAGTCACAGCAGCTTGTTCCCCAGACATTGCAAACACACGACCTGGAGCAGAAGGTCGCTTTCCCCTGGCAGCATTCAGTACTGGCTCGGCCTTAGTAGCATCAGGACAGTTTCTCTCAACATGTCCTGGTTTCTGGCACTTCCAGCACACAACCTCCTTCCCACATTCATTCGAATAGTGTCCCTTCTGGTTGCACTTGTAACAGACGACATCATCCCTAGGAGCACGTGCCACATTCCTTCCAGCAAATGGTACCCTATCAGTAGGGCGTTGGTAAGGCTTCCTCATCGGAGCCTTGCCCCTGTCAAACCTACCAGCTTGCCTCTGTCCCTCAAACCTTCCGGTCGGCCTCTGCCCAGAACGGATCGGACCTCCGCTGTCATACTTGCCCCTCTGACGATTCTTCATCGACTCTACTTCACGAGCTTTCTCCTCCAGTTGTTGGAAGACTCTGATTCCCAATGGCCTCACAGATTCTTCGATGTCATTCCTCAAACCCCTCATGAATCAGTTGCATAGGTACGATTCATCCACTTGCACTTGGAAAAAGCGAAAGTGTTTGGACAGGGTCTCCAGTCTTGCAGCATATTCCCCTACGGTCATCAACCCCTGTCTCAGGTTGAGGAATTGATTCTCCATGTCTTCCCTGGCAGTCTCCGGAAAGTACTTCTCCATGAAAGCCCTTTTGAAAGACTCCCAAGTGATGGCCACATTGTTGGCAGTCATCAGCTGTCTGGCGCTCCGCCACCAGTACTCAGCGTCACCCTTCAGCATAAAGGTCGACAAGTTCACCTTCTCAGCGTCAGGTGTGTGGAGAGCCTCAAAGATCTTCTCCATTTCCTGAATCCAAAGATTAGCTTTCTCGGGCTCAACTTCGCCTTGGAAATTAGGTGGTCCATGACGATTGAAATTAGTTCTCATGCGGATCTGGTCCTGTGCCAGCTCCCTCTCAGCCCGTTGTGCCCTTCTGGCATCTGCCTCAGCTCTCCTGGTGTTCTCTTCAGCTTCCCGTTGAAGCTGCGCCGCGGCTTGGGCAGCAGCAGTGGCAGCCTGCTGGGTCATCACCTGAGCCAGCTGAGCCATTGCTTGAGCAAGCTGAGCATTGGTTGGGTCCTGTCTCGGAGGCATGACTGAAATCCTGCTTAGAAATAGAACCACAACCCAATGTCAGTGCCCTCAAATTAAAAGAAATATCTAAGTATACAATAAATAATATGTCTCAAGTATCACGGCAATGATACTATTCAGACAATCACAGTCAAGCAAACATCTTAGCACACAAGTCTACCCAATCTCACCGCGATGCTTTGAAAACATCTTTATCAAAAACAAAAACATCAACGAGTTCGGAAACTCGTAAGCCCAAAACCCTTAGTGCTCTGGTTTCTCAACCGGAGCTATGATACCACAATGTAACATCTCGATCTGACGAGACTGGCCTCACGGTAACAACACGAGTCTTTTTAGTGCGCATTGTCCTCACTCGCGCACTTCCCGGGAAAACTTCCCAGGAGGTCACCCATCACGATATTACTCCAAGGCAAGCACACTTAACCATGGAGTTCTTATCAGTTGGGCTCCCGAAAAGAAGTTGCAACTTGTTGTTATGAGTAGTACCAATCAAATCTTTTATGCCCTCCTCAACTGTATAGTCCATCCCTATACAGTCTCGGAATACCTCTTGTTCGGGTGTGAGATCGGTTCCTTCATGTGCCCCTCCGCCTAGAAGCCTGCCAGGAACCGCTCCTTGTCCGTGCCTCACTGCACCGGCGATCACTCCCCGCCCTCGTCGGCCCCGGGCGTCACAGGCCCACCAGCTTCCGCTTGGTTCGTCCTCGAACCACACCGTACTGGGAGAGGTCGGCTCTAATACCACAATGTAACGCCCCGATTTCTCGAGTGTCACACAGTAACCGATCACGTGTATTTTCTTAAATAATTTTCGCCGTTCATTTAATTAATCTTTAATTAATGAGAAAGGTTCATTCAACGTAAAACTCTTGAAACTGTGCGGAATAAATAAACCACGTAATTCTGAATGAAAAGAACTCATTAAAAAAAAGGTAGCAATAGACCCAAAGATACAATAACCGAATCCTTGGGCAAAAGACCTACAATAATGTGAAATCCAAAAATAAGAGAAAATAAATTATAACCCGATGCGGTCTCTCAAAACCCATAGAAAGGAAAAACCCTAGTCCAGATTCCGTTCAAGAACAGCAGCTTCAGCTTCTCGTGCCCTCTTCCTGGCCCGCTCTAGCTTGATCACACTCTTCCGAGGTCCCACAATGTAACGCCCCGGAGCGCGCTGCACACGAACTCCTGGCTTGGCCATAGGTGGTGGGGGTTCCACTACCTTCTCCTCCACCTGCAAGCGTGACTCCACCGTCTCGTTCTCAGAAGGATCTTCCTCCGTGTCCTCCGAAGGGTCTTCTACTTCTTTGTCCTTTTGAAACCTAGCTGGAGGATGCGGACACATCACTGACCCATCCTTGAGAATATGGCTCCTTATGATCGTTCCTGTACTATTCCTCTCCAAGAGTACCGCACAGCCGACATAGATCCTCCGAACTCCGGAATTGTCGGTCTCCCAAAGTCGGTCTTTTTCTGGTCTATCCAGAACGATCTCCCACCTCGTGATCGCCGCCACTATCAAAAAGGCCGGCATCTACCCCCCCCCCAAATAAACACAAACAAGCAACAGGGTCAGATCTCATGTTCTCATACAAATAATCACATAACCATGTAATACTCATAAATAGCAAGATATAGTAAGCATAATGTTTAGTTTACATCTCAGTCAGTCACCTAAGTTCAGTTAGGCTAGCGACCTCACCATTCACACAACCACCTCAACACCAATGGCCATATTCACGATCATCCGCAGATGAACAATTCTCGGAGGGGACACACCGTACAACCCTCATTCATGTGGGGGGACACACCGTCCGCCGGACACACCGTCCGTCCACAGAATCACAAGGTGACCACAGTCAACCAAATCACGTGGGGACACACCGTACAACCCACAAAACACCCTCGCGTGCAAGTAACCGTTTGTCTCTAACGGTACCATCGTTCTCATGGACCATAGTCTTCACTAGACCTATGTCCAATTACATCACATTTTACTTGCAAGCGATTAAGTTCTCATTTCTCTTTGTTAGGGCTCTAATAGTCAACCTAGAGTCTTAACATTTTCAACAGCGGATAATGCAACTTAAATGACAGTAATAATCACAGCACCAAAAGGAATTACAACTGGATGAACGACCTTTTTTTTTACAGAATAATCCAGCCAGTAACAAAATACATCAATACCATATAAGTAAATTAGATATTTCAAATTCAGAAAACATCCAACCCAAAAACTAGTAGATTCAAGTTTTATGAAACAACTGTCATATTCATTTTCTAAAAAAAACAGCAGGAACAGCGATCACTAACAACGATCACCCGAACTCAATTCTCAACCGAATATGACATACTATACATACTTGGAAAGCTATTTCGAAAATCTACCACTTTCTAGTTTAACACTTTTTCTTTTGAAACCCAGAACTTGGTGATATTAGGCTCTGAAGCTCGCTGTCCGGTACAGGGAAAACAGCAGGCGTATCAGTCACTAAAACCGATCTCCAGGCCTCATTACTAAACCAAAAATTTTGTTCTTTATACGCCTAGAAAGCTAATTGGAAGATCTATAACTTCCTAGTTTACCACGTTTTCATCTGAAGACCCGAAATAGGTGATATCGGGCCATGAAGTCCGCTGTCCAGTACTGAAAACTGGAAGGGTCACTTCTGCCCTAAATTAAAATTTTGAAGATGCAAGTGCAAAGTTTCAAAGCCATTTTCCAGCAACAAAACGTCATATATTCATGTGGAATCACCCTATGAAAAGATTTCAGAACCTAACACATCTCAATCATCACGTTGGACAAATAAATTTCATGTCAAACTTAGCAAGTATTGCATGGGATCTTCACAAAGCATCAAGGTCTAAGGCAAGAATAGCAAATAGTGAAACAATAACACATGGTATCTCATGGCAAAATCCAACAAGCATCATGATCATAAAAATCCAGCAAGTTATCCCATAACCAAACCCTCATGGGGGTGCCCAAGGGTTTCTAATTCAGATTTTGTGTGAATGAGAAAAACTCCCCCCCCAAACCCTATTGAACCCGCGGCTACACATGCATGGGCTAGGGTTTTGAAATTTTTTTCTTTCTAAGCCCAAACAAGTAAAAACCCTGAACCCAACTAATTACTCACTTAAACCGGTCTGACTTATGAGGAAAACCAACCCTCTTTTTAATAAAAACAAGATTAAAACAGGAATTAAAAGGAAAATTCTCCAATTAACCCGCTGCTACTGTACAGCCAAAACCATCTTCACTAAAACTACAATATCTCGAGGTACCGATATCGGAATGACGTGATTCTACTTCGAGAATTTTCTACACTTAAAGGGCTACAACTCTCCTGAAGGAAGTGTTCCCAAATGAGGTCGTTAAGACCCTCTAAAAATTCACACAAGTTGACAGTTGAAATCTGCCAATTTCCAAACTTGAACAAAACCCTCATTTTATTCAATCTTTCTCAAAAACAAAACAAACTAAAATAGGGCCTTACAAATTAACTCAAGATATAAAACTTTGAATGATAAAAAGAACCCCTTTGGAAGGAAACCTAAGATATGAAAATGAGTTCGAAAGCGGGAAAGGCCAACGATCCGGTTTTGAGAAAGATGAGGACCTGATTTGCGAGCATCAAGGGGATGAGTCGTTGCTACTAAAGAAGTCACTAAGTGCAAGTGACACTTCCCTGCTTGTGAAGCAATTGATCAATGAACCAATTTTTTCCCTGGGGAAATGAAAGAGAAAATGAACTATAGATAGGCAGGAGGACGAATCGTTGTTTTCTTGTTTTGCATGCGTGCATATCTTGAGGTTGAGACGGTCGAAAGATCGGGCTTTGCGTCGGTTAAGGGGATGGACCTTAACCGTGTTTGTTGATCGGTTGAGGAGATGGACCTCAATCTTGTTTTGTTTATCGGTTAAGGGAATGGACCTCAATCGTGGTTGTTGTTTGAGGGGATGGACCTTAATCGTGGTTGTTGTTTGATTAAGGGAATGTACCTTAATTTTGTTGTTTGATTAAGGGTATAGACCTTGATCACGTTGTTTGTGGGGATAAACCTTAAACTTGTTGTTTGATTAAGGGGATAGACCTTGATCACTCTACCTGTTTGATTAAGGGGTGGACCTTAATCTTGTTGTCTTGATTTGTTTAAGGGGATAGACCTTAATCGCGTTAGTTTTGATTGACCTTCGGGCCGTGCACGTACATTAATGGCACGTGATCCTGCCCTTGTGCGGATATGAAGATATATGTATGTCAAGGCGACGAGCTTACGGACTGACGATATGAACATGTGCCTCCTTTATTTAATATATATACATGTTGTATATAGCTATGCTAAAAAATGCCATGATCTATATTAAATTACTTTAGGAAGTTGACCCTTGCATGCCTTGTTTGTATTGTTTGTGCTTGGGCGGTCGACAAACTGCTAGGCCATAACTGGTGGTGTTGTGAGTAGTCGTTTGTTGTTGGGAAAAGGTGAATGCACTGATCAACGGGAAGACTGGATTGGTGGATCAACCGAAGACTGTAATAGTGATGTTAAATGTAAGGCTAGGGCCTTGGGTAGTGAAGCTTACCATCATTGGTTAAAGCTTGCAGGGTTGTTTGTATATGTTTACTTTTGGTCTTGGGTAGGTCTTGATGCATTTCTTTCATGCGATTCTCTGGTGCGGAAGTCGTAGGGAGTATGTCATACTTATGGTGTTGTTGCTTTTGGATTCAATTGTCGAACCAAAATTTATTTGATTGTATTTCTTATGATATGAACATATGTTGTTACCTACGGGTGCTTGCCTTGTTAAGGCTAGATGTATGGGTTTTTGGGCAGGTGTGTTCAAGTTAGGTTTTGGAAATGTTTTGAGAATAAAGAAAAAATAATATACTCGTATGTTGATGACACCATCTTCTTTGGTGAGGCTTCAGTACAAAATACTCAGACCCTAAAGTGTATTCTTAGGTGTTTTGTGGTGGCCTTTGGTTTACATGTGAACTTTTACAAAAGTCAATTAGCAGAGATTATTGTTGTCAGTAATATTTTAGCATAGCTTGCAGACTTACTCCATTGCAAAACAACGGCTCTTCCCTTCCCTTATTTAGGCATGTCGGTTGGGGGAAACTCGCATCGCCATTCTTTTTCGGAACCGGTTGTGAGAAAGATGGAAAACAAGTTGTCTAAATAGAGGAGGAAATCAATATTGTTTGGGGGTCGAGTCATGCTGATTAGGAGTGTATTATCAGTGATATCATTATACTATTTGTCCTCCTTTTGAATATCGACAGGGGTGATTAAGATTTGTAGAAGAATTATGAGGAACTTTCTCTTGGGGGGTATGGAGGAAAACATAAAGGTGACATGGATAAAATGGGAGGATGTCTGCAAACCAAAAGGCATGGGTGTATTAGGATTGAGGGATTGAGGGACTTTTAACAAAGCTTTACTAGGAAAGTGGTGGTGGCGAATTCTCAATGAATCTGATGGCCTTTGGTGTAGGGTGTTGCATAAGAAGTATTTGATTCTTCTTGAGGGTAATTAGATTGTGATTCGTGTCAATATGTCAATTTAGTGGAAGGACATATTACGTTCTTGTTATTCTAAATCTGATTCAGCTTGGTTCGATGCAAATTTGTTTAGGAAATTAAGCAATGGGAGTGGAACCTAATTTTGGCAGGAGAGGTGGTTCTCTGATCAGACACTGGAATCGAAATTTAACAGATTATTTCCTCTTTCTGGACAGCAGCAATTCACAGTACCCAAACTCGTAGTAACCTGTTAAAACAAAGGATTATTCGCGATGCCTCGAAAGCACTATGTCCTATATGCGAGAGAGAGAGAGAGAGAGAGAGAGAGAGAGAGAGAGAGAGAGAGAGAAGAGGAGACATTGGACCATCTGATGTTTAATTGTGTGTTTTCCTCTGGTGTCTAGAAGGAGTGCTACAAATGGCTTAGATTCACTACTGTTTTACTTGGAGGGTGTAGGATGCATTTTCTGCAACATGATTTTTGGGTCTGGAATGTCAAACAGAAGCGAGGACTCATGACAGTGTGGGTGGTAACAGTTTGATCGATTTGGATTATTCGGAATTCGATTGTGTTCTGTAATGAGATTGTGAATATCGATTTTATATTGATTTGACCCAAGTCTGTTCATGGAAATGGTTAACAGCAAATGTTAAATAGTTTAAATTCTCTCTATATGAATCTCTGCTTATCCTCGGGTATGGTTGGACCAGTTGAGATGGTATGGAATGGCTCCTTTACTGTGAAGGTTGAGGCTAAATGTGGCCTGACATTGAATGTACAGGAGGGCGCTAGTATTGGCGGCTGGCTGGTTTTGGCCTTATTTGTTTTTGCTTCTACCAAGTAGCTATTATACGAGATAGTAGGGTTTATTCGTCTGCTAATAGGAATGCTTTGGGGTTGGTTTTCCCTAATTGGAATGCTTTTTGTTCCATTCTGTGAGCAATTTTATGGTCTATTTTTGCACTAGCTGCAGCTGCGTCTGCATTAGACTTCTCATCTCTTCTTTTTATGTTTTATTACTTGTATTAGGTTGAAGTACCCCATGTACTTCTTATTTAATGCAATATTGGCTTATAAAAAAATCTAGATTATATTTATTCTAATTTGAAATAAAGAAACTTAACTCGAGCAAATGAAATATAAGGAACAAAATAAATTAAAAGCACCAAAACTCTAACCTTTTTCATAAGTCATTCTTACTGACATGGAATTAATTTAATAATTTAATTTACAAATATATTAATTTATTTAATATTAATAATGGTAAAAATATTATAAGCATTTACTAATTGAATATTTGTTCCCCTACAAGCAAGTATCAAAGTAATTCAAACTTATCCCTAGAATACAAAAATGAGCATATATTGCATACAGAAACAATCTCATTCATGAAAGTCCCCCTCAAATTTTCTCTAACCCCCATAATTATAGGGATTTAACATATTCAAACTCACTATAGCCTTATGAATATCACAATTCACAACTACTAATATCACTAGTACAAATAACCTTCTAACTAAGTAACTTCATTTCAGCGACACTGGGAATTGGTTTTGGGCCTGTGATTCAACTTTAGCGTTTGGTAAATCTCTCGGTCCTTCTATCTCCCTTAAGAATCGATGAGACTATATGTACGAACTCCTCCTCCATTGCACTCATGATATCAAGGTTGGATGTGCCCTTAGTTTCATTAGATTAGTTACTTGAAAGAATAAATTCTCATCTCGTTATTTTGTTAACGTCTCAAATCCCTCTTGGTTCGAGCTTCACGCATGGACATGACTTTAATTTACGCCAATGTATACTATTTGTTTTCACTATAAGCCTCCAAGACACCGAACCTGAAGTGAGGTGAAATGTGTCTTTCAACTTTTATGTATAAAATTTCTTTCATTTATTCTTTGATCGAGTTATTCGGAATCAATCACCTGTCTACGTCTCCAAAGTTTTCATATTCCACACTTTTGATCTTCATTGTTGCCCTTGACTTTTGGGAACATTCTTCGGGTTTTTTCTTAGATGAGTTTTATGTGCACCTCGACACCTATGTATTCTAAAGAAGAAGAAAAAAATCATTTTTTCTACCGACAAATGAGCGTGTCAAAGTAAATCTCATTTGTGCATAATTTTAGCTGATTTTTAAAACATGTGTTGTTTTTAAGTAGGAGTCATAGATATGTCATGTAGCACCGTCTTGTTGCACAACCATGCTTAGTTAAAAACGTGAACATTCAAGATTTTTCATCTTATAAATAGAGGGGAAGGCCCTAGGTCAAATTACTTGATTTTCAACACTTGTCGAGAATAACTTATAACCTATCTACTTTATTATGAAGTAGAATATTAGGTGAGTTTCAAAACCTTTGGAAGCCCAAGATAATCTTGTATATTTTCACAGAGTTGTCAATATGGGTTCCAACCCGGGGGCCAGCTCGACGGGTTGGCTAAATGAGCCGGGTTGGGTTAGTTAAATTCCAGCTCGAAAAGAACTTGGGCTAGGGCAACCCGACTCGTTTAACCCGCGGGTTAGACGGACCAACCTGCGGGTCAAGCGAGTCAACCCGTCGGGTTAGAGTTATTTTTTATTAAAAAAATTATTTTATTTATCTTTTATTCCAGGTTAGTTTTATGGATTAATTTTAGATAGAAAAATGGAAATTTTCATTTCTTTTATTTTGAGTCAATTTTTTATGTTTTATTTATTGTTATTATATTTTTTATCTCATTTTAAATGTGACAATAAAATAATTGTGTTCTTATATCCTGTAAACTAAATTCTTTTCCTATATTTCAAATGTGAGATAAAAATAATTGCGTTGATAAACCTCTTTTTTATGAGTTGATACCAATTTCTATAAATATTTTTTTGAAATTATTTTTTTATAGCATTTTAAACATTTTCTAATCCAATTTCTCAATTTTTTATATTTATTTCACTCAACCCGCGAGCCAGCCCGCCAACCCGCGAGCTTGTAGCGAGCCGGGTTGGGTTCATATTTTCCTGACTCGTTAAGACCCGGGTTGACACAACCCAACCCGTTTTCAACCCAACCCATACGGGCTGACCCATATGGGCCGGGTTGGCCCGTATTGACAGCTCTTATTTATTATATATTTCACTCTTACCTATTATCACTCTAATATTTCACTCTTACCTATTATCATGATGGCATATTTATTATATCCTTATTTTATTATATTTTAGCTCGTTAACTTCAACGTTGGTTAACCTATGAGGATGGTAGTTTTACCCTCTTTGCTGCTATTATTTTCGGGGGCTGGCTAAATCGCCCGTGAGAGTTACTTAATCTCACCCCAATGGACCAATAAGATCAATCATAAATGAAATATGAAAATTTTATTCCACTTATCTTAAATTTGATTGGTCCACCTACCACCATAGGTTATTTAACCCCTTATTTTCCAATCAGTTTTATACCTGACTTTTTTGTGAATTTAATTACCCTTTTTTTTGTCAAAATGAATTTAATTAACCTTAAGCCATGGCCAAGACAGCTTAAATCCGAAAGTGTGAAGGCCGACTGATAAAGCCCAAATTTAAGGCCTGCGACGTTTGCTGGAAAACAAAAAACTGGGCCGTTGTCCATATTTAAGTTCTTAGAACGCGGAATGGCTTAAGTCAAAATATACATATGTAAAGAAAAATGGGCCTGTTGAAAAAACAAATGAAACACTTAAGAAGAAAAAAAGAGGGGGACATTACAAAAATCTTCGTCTTTAATATAAAATGAGCTTGAATAATGTTAACTTTTTTTTGAACTAGAATAATGTTAACTTTACTCGTGCATGAAATAGTTTACTTCTCTAACTTTTTAAAAAATGCTTTATCAACATCATTTTTGTCGCAGAAACTTAACACCTGCAATTTGTAACAGTTTTCAAGTATTTGCCACAAAAATGGTGTACACGAATTAGAACTTTTGCTCTTACTTAAATTATATATTTGCGTAAAATATATAATTGAATATCTTTTTTATTAAAATTGTTGTTTGTGTCACTAAATTAAAGAGTTTTTTATCAGTGTTGGGTTTTAAAGAACTTAGAACCCCATTTTGTATTGAGAATTGTGTACCAAGACATTTTTCCTACAGAAAGTATAAATTAGTTCCATTACCGAAAGGAACCAGTTACTCGTTTCTCCTTTACTTCCACTACACGTCCATGGCTAGCTTTGGAGGAAAACGTACTTACTCTAGCTACCACAAATAAATTATTTACCGGATCATGATTGAGTACTCTACTAACTTCAACTTTTCAGAACTAGCAAAAACCAACATTTACATACATGTAGCCACATTATGCACCTTTGCCATTTGAAACATTCTCTTCATCCACTTCGTAAAGATAGTGCACTTGAAATTGGTTTACACATCAATGCTCAATTTTTTTTTCTCGCCACCCGCCTCCACGAGGGAAATGGGTCCTACGTGACTAATCTGGCTCGCGATACGTTAGTGATGTTTCTGACCACAAATGTATTATTTTTTACCTCAGAGGGGATCGAACCCGAGCCAGAAGCCTAGGCGAAATCTCTTAAGGAAATGCACATTCACTACTTGTGTCACCCCTTGTGGTTATCAATGCTCAATATAGTTAACAATTACGTTAAAAAATAGTTAATAATAATTAATTAAATTCCCAACACGAAAAAATGGAATTATAGAAGTTTGGCGCAATGAAAAATGGTTTATACTTTTCCACAAAATCACATTAAATCCACTTTGTGGCGATTTTGAATCCCCGCAAATTAATCCCTACAAATTTATTTGTTGGGCAGTTGAGGGGTGCATGTCACCTACTGTGTTGGGATCTAAGTATCTTTATTCGAACTACATGTATTATGCTAAAATGGTTACAGGCGTTTGATTCTTCTTTGATTTTCTATATCGGGCAAAAAATAGAATGGTCTCGCTATTTAAACCAAAAAACTAGACATAAAATCGACCTGTTAAGTTAATTCCTACAGAATAAAGCTAAATGTAGAGCAACAATTTGCTCGTGCATTTGATAATAGAAACCATACAATTTATACTAAGAATCTACTCCTTAAAATGAAGAAGGGTAGTCATACATGTCACAACAACCTAAGAGATAATATATTTTAGAATTAAATAAAGGATAATATCCTAATTGCAATGGCTAAAATTAAATAAGTTCTGAATCAATTGGTTCCCTTAGGCGCTACAAATTATCAACCTAATATCCCTTAGTCTAAGTCCTCAAATAATGTCACATTTTTTTGTCTCACCAACAGGGCTGTGTCACATGTAAGGTTATAAATGTTACATCCACATACTTTTTTAGTGAAATGGCATATTTATTGGGGAGCAGAGGATCCCAAAGCTTAAGACTACGGAACAACACTGAAGATCACAAAGAGATTTGAACACCAAATTTTTACACAAAATCTTAAGGAATTTAGTTTATGAGTCACATCTATTATAAAAGTCTTCACATCACTCATTTTTAACCAATGTGAGACTTCAACTCACACTTGAACACTCCCCCCTCCCCTCAAGTGTGAGACCCCACCACATTACTATGATCCCTCTCATCGGAAGTTATTCATACTTGCACCGACATTCGCTTCACTGCGTCACGCAATCTGAACACACTAACAGGAAAACTTTTGATACAAAGAGTCTTCACCATGCATGGTTACACCAACCATCACCAATGAACTACTTGTTTGGGGAAACATAGGAGTCTAAAGTATGGCATTGTGGATCAATGGGCTAACACTGAAGACAACCAAGAGAATTGAACAACATATTTTTACGTACCCAATACCAAGGTATTGAATTCATATATGTGACACATCTCTTATAAAGTTATCACATAACTCATTCTTAACTAATGTGGACTCCAACTTGTAATTAATTTCTCAACAATAATTTTATTAATTTAGATACAAAATGAGAGACCGGAGGATTTCGATCCCCCTTCTACCACATTCATAATAATTGTTATTTCACATGACTATTGGTAGACTTACTTAATAAGTAGAGTCTGTTGCCCAATAAGTAATTAAAAAAATTAAAGTAAGAAATTATTTTAATGGTGAAATCATGACCGACATGAGCATCAACAAAATGTAGAAGGACTTTTTCCATAAACTACATTATTTTGCAACTATTGCCTATAGAGGGCTTTGGTTTGAAGCTTATATATTTTCTCATCTCGGGGCTCAAATGATGAGTGACAGGAGAATGCATATGGTGAAACTTCAAAGATAATGTAAAGCCATTTTTTGAAAAAATGTGGGGTGGGGTGATTGTGTTTTTCACAAGGCCACAAGCTATATATAGATATAAACCGAAAATCAAATTAACATCATATAAAGAGCCTGTGTAAACTAAAGTTGAGTGTAACCTAAAGTTGAAGGTATGCGTAAGGTTTTTTTTCCATGGAGTTCCTTCCCTTTGTTGCTTGCCAAAAGCTCTAAAGTCATAGCCCATTTTCCTCTCACTCTCCGACACTATACACAAAGACACACGTTATATTTGCTTTACATTAGTGGTGATTATATTCATATATAACTTCGGTTTCATGTGGCACCTGCGGTTTCATGTGTCAAATTGCTAGAACGCGGGACTAAGCTTTTCATAAATTATCAATAAAAAATTTATTCTTATAATTTTGAGATGTGGTAAAAAAAATGTAAAAGCTAAAAAATGCATTGAATAAAAAGTATAAGGGTATTATCCAATTAAAAAGAAGGATAAAAAAAAGACAGGAAAGAAATGGGAAATTAAATAGCAGACGCATGCAGCTGCTGGTAAGAAGCGTAGTACCACTTTAATTCCTACCCACCATCTAATTACAAGAGCCAAAATGTAATCTATTATCTATTGGTATGGCTAGTCCCTACTCCCTTGGAAAGAGATGGCAGCACCCAACCCTTTGTTGTAATTATCCATTTCCAGTAAACATCAATTGGGAACAGCAATTGACCTTCCTAGTTATGCAATCGGTCATAGGCCAGCAATTGACGTAGTAATGTTATTTGTGTACAACTATTGTAATGTTAATCCACAACAAATTAAGATAGGATTCGTGGAAATATACCCTTGGATGTTAATGTCCTTAAAAATTCAGAAAGCATCTACCCATGTATGGTTGTAAATAATCCACTTTGGAATCATGATTCTCCTACTTTGGAGACAATAGAATAAAGAATATATTATAGAAGAAATATGGATTGGAATTAAATCTCCTAATGGCAACTAGCAAGTTAAAATTGTCTAATGCTTATTTAATTCCTCAACTTTTTGAAAAAGTACGTAAGTCTATATTTTGATTATTTTCTTTAATATCCTCTTAAATAAATATTTTTTTTTATATTACAAATATTCCCTATGTTCCTATATATAAGTCACAGATAACTAATTCTCTTAGATTGAGAAAAGTAGTTAAGAATAATAAATTTGTAAAGAAAATGATTTACTTTCCTAGATTGCCCTTATTTACTTTCCTATAATTTTCTCTTCCCAAGTTAATAATTCTAAAGTTTATCATCTCTTTCATATTAAATATGAGGGTGAACTTGGAAAAAAATTATTTAATGTTTCCTAGATGTTAGAAAGTGATCACTTATATTTTGTAACAAAAATTTTTCAAAAAAAGTGATTTATAATAGGGAACGGAGGGAGTATTAATTAAAAGTGAAATACATTAAAAAATATTTACTACTTGTGACGTCTATTGTGGACCGTAAAAAATAGTGCTTCTTCATTGATGCATCACTAGCTACCAAAAGTAAAAAATGCTCTCAGTCTCACCAATTCCCCTTCAACACATCATCCACTCCCAAACATTATGACTAGGGGTATCCATAGGTCGGGTACGGTTGGTTTCGGGCCGACGTCGTCGGTTACGGCGGGTGAAAAACACCCGACCATCAGGCCCGCCACCGACCATCCAGTAGAATCGGGTTTATCGGGTTCGGGTTTTTCGGGTTACATTCGGTTCGGTCGGTGCTGTCGGTTTTTTATAAAAAAGAAAATCACAAAAAGAGAGGAAGATCCAGCAAATAGAAACCCTAACCCCCAACAAATCATAGAAAAGACATAAACTTTTCAAAAACATACATTCAATTCCAATACATATTATATAGATCAAGAATTCTTAGAAGAAAAAAGACCTAATTTTTACACTGAAAATAAACCATCACTGTAACCAGATCAAGAGAGGCCATGAACGGTGTCCTCTTCACACCATATTTTGAAGATCGAGCCAGATCAAGAGAGGGAGATCTAGATCGCGAGAGGGAGAGTCAAATCAAGTGAGGTAGAGCCAGAGACCAACGACCTGGGTTGGTGGTGAGAGACGGTGTTCGATGGTGGAGACGTAACCCCCTCCGTCGTCGTTGCTCCAACCAAATGCAATCCATCATTTGGTCCTAGTACGATTCATCGATGGTGGGGACGTAACCCCCTCCGTCGTGCGAGGGCGACGACGAACAAAGAAGAAGGAAGCTCGAAACCGTGTGAGTGAGGGTGGAAGCACATGAAGAAGGAGGCGACGA
Source organism: Lotus japonicus (assembly GCF_012489685.1). Taxonomy (NCBI): domain Eukaryota; kingdom Viridiplantae; phylum Streptophyta; class Magnoliopsida; order Fabales; family Fabaceae; genus Lotus; species Lotus japonicus. Next base: position 58,965,897 of record NC_080043.1, read on the forward strand.
TGATGCGCGGTGTTTGAGAGGAGGTGGCGGCGCTGGGTGGTGCTTAGGGTTTGCAGGTTGGTGCTCTGAAGATGTGTGACTTTGTGTGTGTGTGTGTGTGTGACGGCTTGATAGATAGAAAGTGAGGTTTGTAACTTAAAAAGATAAAAGTAGGGTTTCTAATGGACTATCACTATTGGACTGGATTGGGCCTTTTTTTTTTTTAAACATAGATACTTCGGTCGGTTCGGTCGGGCTCGAGCCCAATCCGACACTGACCGAACCAACTCGCCAAAAACCGCATTTTTGCACCTGGTTAACCCGAAATCCGGCCCAACCGGCCCGTTTGGCCAAAAAAGGCCTCGGTTTAGTCAGGCCCGGTTCGGGCCGGTTGTACATGGACAGGCCTAATTATGACTACTGACGTTACTCTCACATCCTCGACCTTCGTTACTCCTTCATCTTATCATGTAACCATCGTTTAGCACGACGTCGTTGTTGCTAGCAACCAGAGCCGTGTATAGACCTGTTGGAGTCTAAGACAAAAATGTTAAAGTAACTTTCTGTTGACAAATTTTTTGAGGAGTCTTAATATATCATATAAATTATCAATTGTTCATATTAATGTTTTAGCTTTTTGAGCTGTAAAATCAATTTTTCTTGTGTTTTGTTTTTGTTTTTCTTTAATGTTAGTTTTATTGTTTGGCTTCTCAAATAAAAAAGCTGTAAAATCATTTATCAGAGTTTTATAATTTAGTAATTTTAATATGTCGCAATCTTAATTTTACAAAACTTCTTTCAGCAAGAACAAACTTACAAGGATTGTCAATAATCAAGAAATATAAATAAAATAACCTTGAAAAATAAATAAAAAATTATGAACAATAGAACTTAGACGCAAGGAACGAATGAAACAATAAATGATTTTGCAACACTTTTATATCAAGTATTCCATTCGATAATTCACTTCATGGTAAAAACAATGAAAATTTTCTTTTAATTTTTAGAGAAGAAACCATATATATGAGGGAAGAGAAAACTTGTACAATACTATAGATATATAAGTAAAAAAAATAACAAGATTGTGAGTAAATACAAATTAATTTTTCAATTTTAATAATATAAAAATAAAACGGATATTTTATATATTAGTATTTTGAAAAATGAAAATTTGAAATACAAAACACTGATATAATCATAACTGCTAAAGTTGCACTTCTCAATTCTCACATTGCATTTCACATGTTGCAATTAATATGGCTTGATTCCTTATTGTTCAATTATCTCGTCTCGACAGTATATACTATTAGGCAGTGTTATAAAACTCGGACCGGACCGGCCAGTTTGACCAGTTGAACCTGGAACCGGACCCCTGACCGGTCCGAGCCATTAAATGGATCGGTCATGCAATTCAACCGGTATGAACCGGTTTGGACCGGCCGGTTCAAGGGATAAACCGGCGACTCGGCCGGTTTTTATTTAGATCGGTGAGTTTTTTTTTGTCAAAACTGTTTTTCCTTGTGATAAATATAATTTAACAAAAAGTATCTCAGATGGGATTTGAACTCAGTCCCATGAGAATGTAGGCAAGATACATAACCACTTGACCAAGTTGCTCTATGGTCAATCTTGTACACATTAAATTATTAATAATGTATAATTATAAATGGAAAACACACAAACTATAAAAATTTATCATACCTAGAGGGAGGAAAGCTATCAAAATTTCCACTAAGCCACTTTGCTTCTTATAAAAGAAAATGCATATTATTTTATATATATGATATGCTAAGGTTAGTTTTATAAATTATATGATTTTTTAATATGAACCGAGTCAAACAATCGAACCAGTGACCTAGTGGTTGAACCATTGACTCATTGACCCAGTGCCTCGACCGAGTCGATCACCGGTCCGAGTTTTATAACACTGCTATTAGGTACTAATTTTTTTGGGCCTAATGTAATTACCTATTTGACCTTGTGTATTATATACACGACTCTACTGGCAACGTAGTAGAAGGGATATGTAGTGCCAAGGGTCGTGTTAGCTTAAAGGTGAGAGAGAAACTTCTATTTTTGCCTTTCGACCACAAAGGACGCATGAGGGAGGTGTCATATGCACGTGTGGCACTGCCACTTCCTCTACAAAGTCAGAGGTGTCGAGAAAGACCTTTGTCTTCTTCGTTGAATCTCTGATCTCTACAGCAAATCTCGACCCCCTAGCCTCTTTTTCACACCTCGATAAAACGACTCCTTTAACACCTCTTCCACCATCGTCGTTGCTGCAGCTACTCCTTTGCATATCTAAAATGATCAATACAAAAATTTGAAGAGACATTTGAAAAGGAGTAAGAAAAGACTTGATGGTTGTTTCTAAGGAACACGAATAATAAAGTGAGAGATAAAGAGCATGCATGGAGAGATGGGAGACTGGGTAGGGGTGAAGGTGAGGGTGGGAGAAAGTTAGGAAGGTTATTTTTTAAAAAAAGTATGATCTAACTATTATTTTAATCTTGTCCATTAATTTTAATTTTGTATACTACAAAAAAATTTTGAATAATGTCTGCCAAAAGCCAGCGTTAAAGGGGAAAAACAAATCGTGTCACAGCTCAAGCTTCAGCGCGAAGGAAAATGTTAAAAAGGTCAAAACTAACTCGAAGAGTCAACTCCGAGGTCGACTTTAACTTTTTAGAATGGGGGTTTTATAGGCTGAGGTGACCTTTGGGATGGACGCGTGGGGGACACGTGGGTGGATGAGCAGGCGCGTTGGGTGAGAAATTAATGTGCAGGGGCTCGAGGTAATAATGACATAGGGGCATGGAACGGTCTAGGGGTAACGATGAGGGATGAGGTGACGTTGGAATTTGGAAGGCGTTGCATTGCAAAGTGGATATGCTGACGTCAGGGGACGTGGTCGAATTTGTAACACCCCGATTTCCAAGTGTCACTTTAGTAACCAAAATTAAACTTTACACGGAAAAACAGGTAATTTTTTTTTCGTTTGATTCCTTTTAAATAAAGCGATAGAAAATAAAGACATAACCCAACACTAACTAACCAATATACAAATATATACACATGTACAACCTCAGCTGCACTCCCATGTCACGCGCACTCGCAGTTACTCCAAAGTAGTGTGCCCGCAGGCAAATATATACAAACCGGTACTGTACGTGAAAGTATCAAAATTCAGTTATTCAAGAGAAATGTCGGCACCCAAAAATGGCCTGAACAAAAGACCCCTATACTCTGACGGACTCTCTGTGATCCTCCTCAAAAGAACCACACAAAAAGCCACACATCGGGAACCTACCCTGTCCCAAAAAAAAGACGATTAGAGCTCTACACCAAAAAATGACGCTAGCCTAACCTACCCTTCCAAACCAGCTCATAGCTCCCCCTCCTCCTCATCGCTGCTCGGCGAGTAGCTCTCCCCACTGCTCTCGGAGTCAGAGTCGGAATCCACCGTAATCATCTCGGTGTCCAAGTCCACGACCTCTCTCCTAACTGTCCTGCGCACCACCCTAGTCGAGTCGGTCTCCACATCCACCTCTCCTGTAAGAACATCCTCCTCCACCCTAACCAAGGGGTCTACATGGTAGCCGTGCCAAGAGAAAGAAAAGAGACGTGAGGCAGATGGGACAACAGACTCCCTCCTCGGCCGCACAAGCCTAGAGGACGACGCCACATCGGTAGGGTCAATGGCAGTAGCAGGAGGTGGCACAACAGGTGCAGCAGCAACAGGCTCGATCTCCGCTGGGTCCTCGTCATCAGAAGATGAAGCAGGAGGTGGTACAGGTGGTCCTCGACCAGAACCTGGTCCACAGTGAACTGAGGGCGGCAAGTCAAAGCTCAGCTCCATACGCCGTAGTACTCCTCTCGTTAAGCGTCCTCGCTCATCAATCCGGTCATCCATGACCCTTCCCCTGTACGTCGCTCGGTGACTAGCCACATCGATCACCCAAGCGGTGGGGGCACTACGATCCACTAGCTCATACCTGATCCCCCCCGAGGGAGAGACCATCGAAAACCAGTCGGCCATCGACATCTGGCAGCAGGCCGACCGCCCAAACACAAACATGCAACCAAAGCCAAGGCGCTAGGGTCAACTCACGAAAATAAGTAGATATACACTCAACATGTGATATGGGGTGTAGATATATATGTTTTTGTATATACATATAGATAATCCTAGCATGTTATGGCTCTAACAATGCTTCAATAAATCAAACAGCACACAATTCCAGTCAGAATGAATGTATGCGTGAAATGCAATCTATATGATCCGGATTGTGACGCGTTCCCGTTCGCCACAAGTGAAGCATTCCCGTTCTTCACTATGGATGAACCATTCCCGTTATTCATCCTTGGTGAACCATTCCCGTTATTCACCGAATGATGAACCATTCCCGTTATTCATCATTAATGCATTAGTGAACCATTCCCGTTATTCACCATGAGATGCACAGGTGAACCATTCCCGTTATTCACCCGATTGAAGCAATATGGTTAGCCAAACATCGAATCGTCCTCACCACACAAGTGTTTAGCTCAAACCCAATCTCAAAACAAACCCAAGAGTTAGTGTCGGTCAATACAACACAACTCGGAGTTAGTGTCGGTCAATACAACACAACCCCAACAACAAGAGCACTGAGTGTCGGTCAATACAACACAACCCCAACAACAAGAGTACACAAGGGTTTAGTGTCGGTCAATACAACACAACCCCAACAACAAGAGTACTTAAAGTACTCGGTGACTTTCAATCATCACCGTAGCTCACCTCAGTGGCTTTCCCCAATTCCAAAAACCCACACAACAGTCGACTTTTCCCCGCCTTTTGCAATCATTTTCTCCTTTAGGTCCCCTATAATTATTCGTTTAGTAAAAACGGTTCGAATTGGATTAGTCAGGTTATGAATTTATTTCCCAAAGTCTAATTCTCCCAATGTCTATAGTTTTCGAAATTCTAATCATTCTAATTTTCCAAAAACCCTCCAAAAGAAGTTTCCCGGGGAAAGTCTAAGTATTCCAACGAATACCAACGAATGGCTAAGTCCCAAACCCCTCGTTCGAACTTGCCTAGGGTTGTTCATCCAACCCGAAATACCAACTTCAATCAGTTCAGAGTTTCCCCACTCCGAAGTCGCGTCAAAACGCACAATCCAACAATATCACAATATCACAAGTTATGGAAAAAACATCATAACATCAACTCATCATCATAATCAACATCAGATAAAGCATAAGTCGAATTTATCGACGCCTATCATACAGTCATAACTATTAGTAAGTTTCCCTAACTCGAGCTGATCCAGTCTCGCAATCAAAGGTTCCTTCACTCAAATGCTCTGAAACTTCCAAAGTTCCTTCAACTGAACCTCGGAGAAAACAAAGCAGAATCCAAACAAAATCGATTAGTTCGATCGCAATACAACACATAAACGATAGACAAAGCATTAAAGCTTCAGAATACAACAATCGGATACGAAAAGACAAGTTTTCGAAAACGAAAACTCTCCCCCCCCCCCTCACTACATAGCTCACGGCCATAAGAGGAAAAGGGCTCCGGCTCTTTTTCTTCGATCAAATCTGTTTACAAGGTAGTTTTAGGGTAAAACAAAGGCAAAGAAACTGTCGGAACAATTTTCGGACAATCGGATCAAAATACGGTCGTTCAGGGGCGTTTCGGTCCAAAATAAAAGCTCAAAACCTCAAAGTTATCAGTTCGGAAAAAAAATTTGACAGCAATGATCCTAACGACATCCGTGACAACAAATCCTAAAGGAACGAAGTCAGATTACGACTTTTCGACAGTAAAGTTTCGAAATGTGCGAAAAAAAGGGTTTTGAAACAGTTTTTCAGATCTTGGACAACTCGATCCATATCGGCGAATACTGACGGAGGTTTTAGGCTCTTGGGCACGTAGTGAACAAACCCCAAGCGAGAAATCAGGAAAAACGGACAATTTTACAAAAAGCTCAAAACTGTGAGCACAGAAACGACTATAGAAACGCAGTAGAAACAGTAATCAGAGGTAAGAATCAAACTAGTTACCTCGGTACCTCGAAGTAGGGACGAACTGTACGAAGATCGGTCGAGTTTTGGCGAAAAATTCTTCTCCTCCTCTCCCCCTTGAACTCGCGGCTTTGAATGATGGAAGTGAGGATATTTTTGAACTTTTGAGCTATTTATAGGCGGGTGAAATCGCGGGAAAATGAAAATTTCGCGATTCCAATTTTTGCAGCACGTTCACCGATGAATTCTAAGAGAGATTCTGGCGTCAAATTTCCAGAACTCAAAACAAATCTCTGACATTTGGGAAAAACGATATCTAAAATCCCAAAAGCGGTGTAAGTTAATTTGTCCCGAAAAACTACTTTTTGCAGTGGTGGTCAGACGACAAAACTTTGTAACTTCTAGGCTTAACGTGTTATTCTGAACCTCGTGTAACTTCTATAGTTTAAACACGAGCAACGGTCAAATAAAGTATTATTAGGCGTAATAACTATAAAGTCAATGCTTAAACAATTTAAGTAAAATTGGTGCGTCGCATGTGCTACGAGAGTAATGGAGCGTATTATACTAGAATGAGAAGGAATAGTTAGAAGGTTACCATCGTTTGTGCGCTCTCCTCTGACTAGTCCGTCAGCTCCCTCGCCGCACGAGACATAGACTCCTCCCCGTGCAGCAGGATGTCTTCCTCTTACCGTAGGCACAGATGGCTCAACCCTGGTTACATTGCAATCCTTGGCTTGATGCCCCGGGCGATTGCAGTTAAAACATAGAGGTCTCCCGTCTGGACACTTGTTAGAGTGGTGCCCCACCTTCTTGCACCTGTAACACGTTACTTGCTTCCTCGCCCCTTTAGATTTGGCAGAAAGTTTACCCTTCATCTTGTTGTCAGACGGTCCCGCTTGGAACGTCCTACAGTTCACGGCCAAATGTCCACGTTGTTTGCACTTGAAGCATTGTGGTCCAGTCACTGAGCACTGAAAGGCGTAGTGTCCAAGTCTCCCACAACGGTAGCATGTCACAGCCTCCTGGAAATTAGTTGCGGTCGTTAACTTGCGTGATCCTTGGGTAGGGTCTCTTCCCTCGGGATGCTGGTATGGCTTCCACTGCCGGTACTCCTGTGGATCTGACCTCACTGGTCCTCCAGCTCCAGCTCGATCCAATCCACTATGCTGGTACTTGGACGCCTCGATTAGCGGTTGAGGTCGTTCACGTGCAGCCTCCTCAGCGCGTCTGTAAGCGTCCTCAGCAGCCTGATTCATCATTGCCTCAATCATGGTAGCTATTGCCTTTGCCATCCTGTCAGGGCTTACCATCCTATGCTTAGTCAAACAAACAGTTAGTACTCATCATCGGATAGCATCTAACATACTATACAATATGATCAAGCAATAACTTCAATCAATTCTAAGCGAGAAATCGCTTGGCAGACAATCAATTTTTACTCTTTGCAGAGTCACACAACCTAGCACAGAAGACCTATTCCCCAAAGACTCCCGAAAGACTCGACTAAGCTCTGATACCACAATGTAACACCCCGATTTCGGTGGCGTCACTTTAGTAACCAAAAGAAAATACTTTAAGCGGAAAAACGTGAATTATTTTTTTCGACAATATAACTAAAGACAGAAAGCAATAAAACTCCCCAACAAAAGATAAAAGGAACTACTATACAACTATATATACATGCCTCGCTAAACACTACCACGTCACGAGTAACCTCCAGTGACGGGTGACAGAAAAAGAGTAACGCCCGTAGGCAAAAGTACAAACCAAAAGAAAAGTCAAGTGTCCGCAACACTATCCCTCAAAATGAGAATGAGTTAGCCCAGATGGCCTAGAGCAAGACCTCTTAGCCCAACCAACTCTCTGTGATCCCCGTAGAGGAACCACACAAAAAGCTATAGGCGGGAAACTACCCTGTCCCCAAAGAAACAATGACGGTCAGAGCTAAGACTCTACTCCTACACTAATCCCATCTCGAGTAAGTCGCTCGGTGGCCAGCGGGGTCGACCACCCCTGAACCGTAGTCCTCCTGATCAAGCTTCTTCAACCTAGTTTCCCCTGAAGGGTGAACCATCGTGAACCGGTCCGCCATGGACATCTGACAAAGGCGTAGTCCGCCCAAACACACATAGAAGACGCGAGGGTCAACTCCAAAGAATTATATAAATAATAAAACCAGATATATAGGGTAATAATTATTTAGCCTCTCAGGCTTATACGTTTAGGGATAACATCCTAGGGTTGCATATATCACAATGAATATAAAGATCATAATAACAATTAGCATGCCTCAAGTAGGATAAACAGGTACCAATCACACTCAGCAACTAAGTCAGCATGTATGTTGCATGAAATGCAATGCTGGGTAACAAAATGCATTCCGGAAGAAGGATGGACACCATCGAGTCAGCCCTAACACCGGCCAAAGTGGGACCATTCCGCTCGGGCGTCTCTTACACCACACAAAAGTAGTCAGATCAGCAGTGAACCCGTAGGTCTGCCATTCCGTCTGCTACTGAGGACCACCGTAGTGTCCTAAATATGGAAATCCGGGTCTTATGACCATTTTGGAATCCACCGAGGTCCGGTAATCCGCCGTGTATTAACCTCAAAATGAGTGCATGAATGCAAGTGGTTAGCCAAACAACGTCTCCGACCTCACTCGACACGTCGTCACGTGTTCTAGCTAACTTATTGTCTCTAAAAAGCCTACCCTAAGGCAAACGTCGATTCTGCGACAAAATGAATTAATCAAAAGAAGAAGAATGTACTTGGGAACTCATGGTTCCCGGCTAAACTTTAGATAGCCAATCAATAAACTGCTCATCGAGCGAAAAGGTACCGAAGTACTTGGAAACTTATAGTCTCCGGCTAAACTTTAGATAGCCAAACAATAAACTGCTCATCGAGCGAAAAGGTACCGAAGTACTTGGAAACTTATAGTCTCCGGCTAAACTTTAGATAGCCAAACAATAAACTGCTCATCGAGCGAAAGAGTATAAGCATACTCGGAAACTTGTAAGTTTCCTCAAGACTTGGACTCGACGACACTTCTCATATCTTCAAGACTAATATTCAGGCTCTAAGCTCTTATCTAAATGTTGTTATCATTTGTTCAAGGGGTTTAGAGATTGATTAATGTCTTATGAATTTTCTTTGAGAAAATAGATTTCGTTTAGTCTTATGATACTTCCTATGAGTTTCAGGGATCCCATAATCCCAATTAATTTCTGAGAAGGTCTCGATCCATTAAAATATAACAAGGTCCGAACTTCGTTCGTCCTTTCAAAACTCTCTCAAAATCTCATAAAAATTCGGCATGACTTGCCCGTAATCCTCACTTTCCAGAAACATAGGCACGAGTGGAATAACATCAATGAAACAGCTCAACCAATAGGCATAAACAGCATATTCCAACACATCCTAAGTTAACCATGTAGCACATAGCATGTGAATCATTTAGCACACAATATCATGGCATCAAGTACTCAACAAGTTCGGCCGAAGCCTCAGAAATCATTTCAGACATTTAGCAATTAGGTGCATAACACATAAATCAAGTCGAATTTCATCGACACCTAAAGCATTATCTAGTAATTCAGAGAGTAGCCCTCACTTGTAACTCCTCCAGCGTTTTCCTCACAACCTCCTTCACGTTCCTCGCCTTGATCTCCAGGAAACTCCTCAAAAGAACCTTAAGCCAAAATCACAGAAATCAACACATTGAGTCAGAAACTCAGCAAGCAATAAGTCCTAGGGTTACACGGTACATTACAAACTCTGTGGTACGACAATCTAACGCGTTAAGACAAGTTTTCGAAAAAGTCGGATTTCCTCCCCCCTTGGTATAGCTCTCGGCCACTTTCCTTAATTGGGAGGGTCGATTTTTCTTCGATCAAACTTGGTTCCTAGGTTAACATAAGCCGTAACTAAGACGGTTCTAAGCTCGGAAAAATTTTCGGATCGAAAACTGATATAGGGGCAGTTTGGTCATTATTTTTAGCTCAGAATTTCAAAATTGGATTTTTGAAAAACAAATTGGATGGGGACGTCCACAACGACGTTTATGACGACAAATCCTACTAGCACTAAGCCAAGTCGATAGATTAGAGCGTAAAGGTTGCGACTTTGCCGAAAAATGGGTATTTAGGGTAGAAATTGATCCCGGCGGCATTTCGTCGACATTTGACAAAATCTAATCCGCAGAACACGCTCAGGAGCATGCAGGGAAGAAGTTTAGACGCTGAAATCAGCTGATTTGAACAGTTTTTCAAAAACCTCAAAATTTTGAACTCAGAAAGTCGCAGGAGAAATGGACAGAAACGACGATTCGAAGGAGAGTATAGATTACCTACCTCGAGGTCTTCGATTAGTGACGATCGGTGAAGCAAACGGGCAAGAAACGACGAAGATCCGGATCTCTCTCTCTCTCTAGGAACTCGCGGTTTTGGGGGTGGGGAAAATGGGTTTTTTTGCAAAAAATCTAATTTTTCAAGCTATTTATAGGTTTTGGAAAAAACGGAAAAATGATTTTTTTGCGATTCCGATTTTTCCTGCGCGTTCCTCTGCGCATTCTAAGATAGGTTCTGGCGACAGAATTCCAGAACTCAAAACAGGATTCTTGGAATTAAACCAAAAGATCCAAAATCGGCATAAGTCGGTGTAAGTCGGTTTATCCCGAAAAACTACTTTTTGCAGTGATCGTCGGATGAGAAAACTTCCTTCTGAAGAAAGATTAGGAATGATGAGAGAAGTAGGAGAACGTGGGTGGAATCTTCATTTGAGTTTCCGGATAGAAAAAGTCTTCATCGTCTGTCGATCTTAGGTTTTTCGAACTATCAGGGATTCCGTTTCGGCAAACTTCCGAGAATTGGAATTTGACGTTCGTACTTTCCAGGATTTCGCATCGAAATGGTTGTTTAAGGACGGAAAAGAGAAGTTCTAACATTTCTCTGAGGATTTTTTGGAATTAGTTTCCATCGAGTCCTAAAGCGTAAATTAACTATTCACTAATACCTTCGACCTAGGATTAAGCGTATGTTAGTCGTGCTATAACTCTTTCGGTTTTTCGATACATTCTTGGACTTTTCCTGAACCTCTTTCCTTCCCAAATTTATCTTAATCAAATAACTCTTTTATTTTATTCACTTATCCAAAGCGTTAAAACTTGGGCCTTACATTACTACCCTCCAAAAAGAAAGTTTCGACCTCGAAACTTAAGGGTCAGTAAAAAGTTCTGGATACTGTTCCTTGATCTTTTCCTTCAGCTCCCACGTTGCATCGCCGGTGTCCTTGTTCCAAATAACCTTCACTAACTCGATCTCTTTTCCCCTCAACTGCTTTATCCTTGTGTCACCAATGCTGATTGGCGGTGTCTCGAAAGACAAGTTATCCTTCAACTCAATGTCATCCAACTCGATGACGTGCGTCGGATCAGCAATATACTTCCGCAGTTGTGTCGCATGGAATACATCGTGAATGTTTGATAGAAAAGGCGGTAGTGCGATCTGATAAACTACCGGTCCTACACGACGAGTAATCTGATAAGGTCCAATGAACTTTGGCGTAAGCTTTCTTGATTTGATTGCTCGACCAACTCCTGTAGTCTGAGTAACTCGCAGAAACACATGATCTCCCTCTTCAAATTCCAGGGTTCTGCGCCTTTGATCTGCATAGCTCTTCTGTCTACCCTGAGAAACCTTCATCTTCTCTCTGATCTGTTTAATCTTCTCAGTCATCTGTTGCAGAAGTTCCGGTCCTACTAACAAATTCTCTCCATCTTGATACCAACATAAAGGTGTTCTACACTTGCGGCCATACAAAGCCTCATACGGTGCCATACCTATGGTCGTATGAAAACTGTTGTTATATGTGAACTCAATCAGTGGCAATAGGGTATCCCAACTGCCCTTGTTGTCTAACACGCAAGCTCGTAGCAAATCCTCCAATGATTGGATAGTTCTCTCAGTTTGCCCATCAGTCTGTGGATGATAAGCAGAACTTAGTCTCAGCCTCGTTCCCAAAGCATTATGAATAGCTCCCCACAAATGTGAAGTAAACTTCGGGTCTCTATCGGAAACGATACTTGTTGGCACTCCATGAAGTCACACAATCTCAGCTATATAAATCTCTGATAGCTTATCCACGTTGTACGTAGTTCTCACAGGTATGAAATGAGCCGACTTAGTCAATCGATCCACGACTACCCAAATCGAATCATATCCTTTTTGAGTTCTTGGCAACGCCACGACAAAATCCATCGATATGCTATCCCATTTCCATTGAGGTACATCCAAACTTTGTAGCATACCCGAAGATTTCTGATGTTCCACCTTCGCCTTTTGACAGATTAAACATGCAGCTACATATTCTGCCACTTGTCTCTTCATCCCTGGCCACCAAAATTCACCTTCAAGTCCTGATACATCTTTTTCATTCCAGGGTGAATGCTCAACTTGCTTTTGTGACCTTCGTCCATAATCAACCTCCTTAAGTCAGGGTTGTTAGGTACGCACACTCTATCCTTGCATCGCAGGATATTGTCACTCCCTACCTTGAATTCCGGTCCTTACCCTGAATTACTAAATTCTTATTTTCCGAGTAAAAATTCATCTTGTAACTGTTGGTCTCGGATTTCTTCCATCAATCCATTGGTGATCTTGATCATCCCAAACTTCAGTTCTCCCTCAGATGCTCTCACATCTAAGCTCAAATCCCAAAACTGTTCCAGTAGTTGCAGCTCCTTAACCATCATTGATGAGATATGCATCTTCCTGCTCAATGCATCAGTAACGACATTAGCCTTTCCAGGATGGTATTGTAAGGTAAAATCGTAATCCTTGAGAAATTCCATCCAGTGTCGTTGTCTCATGTTCAACTCCTTCTGGTCAAACAAGTACTTTAAGCTCTATGTCGTCCTGCTCGACCACTCGTGTCGGTTCTATGTTGGAAATAACATTGGTTGACGCTACGTGCAATTGCACAACCTTAACCACTTGATCCTTTACTTTTGTTCGTCCAAAAATTCTGCTTAAACTCAGTACACCTCTGGCATTCCAGAGTGAATGTTCAACCTGTCCTCGTGATCTCCACTCATGATTCAAAACTTAACTCGATCGCTCTATAGCTCATAGACGAACTATTCCCTTGGAATCTACTAGTCCATTAACGTCGATTCCAATTTCGTAACTATCCTCATTCGCACCATGAAATCAATCTTCTACTTAGTCATCACTCAAAGTAAAACTCGACGTGAGTCTTAATACCTTGTGCATCGCTAGACCCAGTCCCCTTTTAACCTCCATTCATCAGCACTTATAAGCTAATCATCATCTTAATATCTTACAATCCATCGTTGTCATCTCCCCTTTTTCGAGACTTCCCTTACTCGAACCATAAAACCAACCTTCACTTATTCACAACCCACTTTACAATCACCTAAAATCCTTAACACTTCCCCCAAATCCGAACTTATTCCCTAGAAGATCAAACCATAGCTGTACCTCAGGAAACTTAACTAGTCATTTTATCATCCGATCCCTCAACATTCGGAGGTTTAACTACAATCATTAATGCCAACACCACTAAATCTCTGATTCGAACATGATTTTCACCTCCCAAGGTCAATCTTAACCCTTAAATCCTCACTTAACTTAGTGAAATTCACTTGCTAACCCCAGCATGCAATATCGGAATCCATAACAAAGTTCCATTCACTCTTAGACTCTAAGAAATTTGTCCACCTATAACAACCTCAAGTATTTATCTTAATACTAACTCTTTATTTCCGTAACTAGATCGTCCTCCCATCAATCCGATACTTAGTCTCTCGATCAAAACCCAACAAACCTTGAGTCCTACGCACTTAAGACAAGAATTCATAGACTTAAAACCTAAACTTTCACCACGTTTGGACCTCAAATGTCCTTTAATTCTTCAATACTTCTTAAATGAATATCCATTTCTTAAACTATAACTCCTCCCCAAAGGAGATCAACTACTTAACAAGAACTTTACTTCCCAACTCAACTAATCCTCGATCCAATCAAATTAATCTTACCAATCCATCTATCAAAGTCCATTGCCAGTTCTGATTCCGAATATCACCCCCTCAATATTAAGTTGATCAGGCCTAATACATCGAAGGTGAAGATTTAGAAAAACCCACTGGAACAGTCGATGAGTTCCTAACATCCAGTAGTCACAGAGATCTTGATATTAAATCCTCAATGATGCCGCTACGGAACTACACACTCTCGACACCATACATATACTATCCATACGGAATCTCCCTGAGATTCATCCCTCAGCTTCTAGCTTCTTGTTAAACGCATCGGTGCAAGACTACTTTCTAGGCTTAACGTGTTATTCTGAACCTCGTGTAACTTCTATAGTTTAAACACGAGCAACGGTCAAATAAAGTATTATTAGGCGTAATAACTATAAAGTCAATGCTTAAACAATTTAAGTAAAATTGGTGCGTCGCATGTGCTACGAGAGTAATGGAGCGTATTATACTAGAATGAGAAGGAATAGTTAGAAGGTTACCATCGTTTGTGCGCTCTCCTCTGACTAGTCCGTCAGCTCCCTCGCCGCACGAGACATAGACTCCTCCCCGTGCAGCAGGATGTCTTCCTCTTACCGTAGGCACAGATGGCTCAACCCTGGTTACATTGCAATCCTTGGCTTGATGCCCCGGGCGATTGCAGTTAAAACATAGAGGTCTCCCGTCTGGACACTTGTTAGAGTGGTGCCCCACCTTCTTGCACCTGTAACACGTTACTTGCTTCCTCGCCCCTTTAGATTTGGCAGAAAGTTTACCCTTCATCTTGTTGTCAGACGGTCCCGCTTGGAACGTCCTACAGTTCACGGCCAAATGTCCACGTTGTTTGCACTTGAAGCATTGTGGTCCAGTCACTGAGCACTGAAAGGCGTAGTGTCCAAGTCTCCCACAACGGTAGCATGTCACAGCCTCCTGGAAATTAGTTGCGGTCGTTAACTTGCGTGATCCTTGGGTAGGGTCTCTTCCCTCGGGATGCTGGTATGGCTTCCACTGCCGGTACTCCTGTGGATCTGACCTCACTGGTCCTCCAGCTCCAGCTCGATCCAATCCACTATGCTGGTACTTGGACGCCTCGATTAGCGGTTGAGGTCGTTCACGTGCAGCCTCCTCAGCGCGTCTGTAAGCGTCCTCAGCAGCCTGATTCATCATTGCCTCAATCATGGTAGCTATTGCCTTTGCCATCCTGTCAGGGCTTACCATCCTATGCTTAGTCAAACAAACAGTTAGTACTCATCATCGGATAGCATCTAACATACTATACAATATGATCAAGCAATAACTTCAATCAATTCTAAGCGAGAAATCGCTTGGCAGACAATCAATTTTTACTCTTTGCAGAGTCACACAACCTAGCACAGAAGACCTATTCCCCAAAGACTCCCGAAAGACTCGACTAAGCTCTGATACCACAATGTAACACCCCGATTTCGGTGGCGTCACTTTAGTAACCAAAAGAAAATACTTTAAGCGGAAAAACGTGAATTATTTTTTTCGACAATATAACTAAAGACAGAAAGCAATAAAACTCCCCAACAAAAGATAAAAGGAACTACTATACAACTATATATACATGCCTCGCTAAACACTACCACGTCACGAGTAACCTCCAGTGACGGGTGACAGAAAAAGAGTAACGCCCGTAGGCAAAAGTACAAACCAAAAGAAAAGTCAAGTGTCCGCAACACTATCCCTCAAAATGAGAATGAGTTAGCCCAGATGGCCTAGAGCAAGACCTCTTAGCCCAACCAACTCTCTGTGATCCCCGTAGAGGAACCACACAAAAAGCTATAGGCGGGAAACTACCCTGTCCCCAAAGAAACAATGACGGTCAGAGCTAAGACTCTACTCCTACACTAATCCCATCTCGAGTAAGTCGCTCGGTGGCCAGCGGGGTCGACCACCCCTGAACCGTAGTCCTCCTGATCAAGCTTCTTCAACCTAGTTTCCCCTGAAGGGTGAACCATCGTGAACCGGTCCGCCATGGACATCTGACAAAGGCGTAGTCCGCCCAAACACACATAGAAGACGCGAGGGTCAACTCCAAAGAATTATATAAATAATAAAACCAGATATATAGGGTAATAATTATTTAGCCTCTCAGGCTTATACGTTTAGGGATAACATCCTAGGGTTGCATATATCACAATGAATATAAAGATCATAATAACAATTAGCATGCCTCAAGTAGGATAAACAGGTACCAATCACACTCAGCAACTAAGTCAGCATGTATGTTGCATGAAATGCAATGCTGGGTAACAAAATGCATTCCGGAAGAAGGATGGACACCATCGAGTCAGCCCTAACACCGGCCAAAGTGGGACCATTCCGCTCGGGCGTCTCTTACACCACACAAAAGTAGTCAGATCAGCAGTGAACCCGTAGGTCTGCCATTCCGTCTGCTACTGAGGACCACCGTAGTGTCCTAAATATGGAAATCCGGGTCTTATGACCATTTTGGAATCCACCGAGGTCCGGTAATCCGCCGTGTATTAACCTCAAAATGAGTGCATGAATGCAAGTGGTTAGCCAAACAACGTCTCCGACCTCACTCGACACGTCGTCACGTGTTCTAGCTAACTTATTGTCTCTAAAAAGCCTACCCTAAGGCAAACGTCGATTCTGCGACAAAATGAATTAATCAAAAGAAGAAGAATGTACTTGGGAACTCATGGTTCCCGGCTAAACTTTAGATAGCCAATCAATAAACTGCTCATCGAGCGAAAAGGTACCGAAGTACTTGGAAACTTATAGTCTCCGGCTAAACTTTAGATAGCCAAACAATAAACTGCTCACGAGCGAAAAGGTACCGAAGTACTTGGAAACTTATAGTCTCCGGCTAAACTTTAGATAGCCAAACAATAAACTGCTCATCGAGCGAAAGAGTATAAGCATACTCGGAAACTTGTAAGTTTCCTCAAGACTTGGACTCGACGACACTTCTCATATCTTCAAGACTAATATTCAGGCTCTAAGCTCTTATCTAAATGTTGTTATCATTTGTTCAAGGGGTTTAGAGATTGATTAATGTCTTATGAATTTTCTTTGAGAAAATAGATTTCGTTTAGTCTTATGATACTTCCTATGAGTTTCAGGGATCCCATAATCCCAATTAATTTCTGAGAAGGTCTCGATCCATTAAAATATAACAAGGTCCGAACTTCGTTCGTCCTTTCAAAACTCTCTCAAAATCTCATAAAAATTCGGCATGACTTGCCCGTAATCCTCACTTTCCAGAAACATAGGCACGAGTGGAATAACATCAATGAAACAGCTCAACCAATAGGCATAAACAGCATATTCCAACACATCCTAAGTTAACCATGTAGCACATAGCATGTGAATCATTTAGCACACAATATCATGGCATCAAGTACTCAACAAGTTCGGCCGAAGCCTCAGAAATCATTTCAGACATTTAGCAATTAGGTGCATAACACATAAATCAAGTCGAATTTCATCGACACCTAAAGCATTATCTAGTAATTCAGAGAGTAGCCCTCACCTGTAACTCCTCCAGCGTTTTCCTCACAACCTCCTTCACGTTCCTCGCCTTGATCTCCAGGAAACTCCTCAAAAGAACCTTAAGCCAAAATCACAGAAATCAACACATTGAGTCAGAACTCAGCAAGCAATAAGTCCTAGGGTTACACGGTACATTACAAACTCTGTGGTACGACAATCTAACGCGTTAAGACAAGTTTTCGAAAAAGTCGGATTTCCTCCCCCCTTGGTATAGCTCTCGGCCACTTTCCTTAATTGGGAGGGTCGATTTTTCTTCGATCAAACTTGGTTCCTAGGTTAACATAAGCCGTAACTAAGACGGTTCTAAGCTCGGAAAAATTTTCGGATCGAAAACTGATATAGGGGCAGTTTGGTCATTATTTTTAGCTCAGAATTTCAAAATTGGATTTTTGAAAAACAAATTGGATGGGGACGTCCACAACGACGTTTATGACGACAAATCCTACTAGCACTAAGCCAAGTCGATAGATTAGAGCGTAAAGGTTGCGACTTTGCCGAAAAATGGTATTTAGGGTAGAAATTGATCCCGGCGGCATTTCGTCGACATTTGACAAAATCTAATCCGCAGAACACGCTCAGGAGCATGCAGGGAAGAAGTTTAGACGCTGAAATCAGCTGATTTGAACAGTTTTTTCAAAAACCTCAAAATTTTGAACTCAGAAAGTCGCAGGAGAAATGGACAGAAACGACGATTCGAAGGAGAGTATAGATTACCTACCTCGAGGTCTTCGATTAGTGACGATCGGTGAAGCAAACGGGCAAGAAACGACGAAGATTCGGATCTCTCTCTCTCTCTAGGAACTCGCGGTTTTGGGGGTGGGGAAAATGGGTTTTTTTGCAAAAAATCTAATTTTTCAAGCTATTTATAGGTTTTGGAAAAAACGGAAAAATGATTTTTTTGCGATTCCGATTTTTCCTGCGCGTTCCTCTGCGCATTCTAAGATAGGTTCTGGCGACAGAATTCCAGAACTCAAAACAGGATTCTTGGAATTAAACCAAAAGATCCAAAATCGGCATAAGTCGGTGTAAGTCGGTTTATCCCGAAAAACTACTTTTTGCAGTGATCGTCGGATGAGAAAACTTCCTTCTGAAGAAAGATTAGGAATGATGAGAGAAGTAGGAGAACGCGGGTGGAATCTTCATTTGAGTTTCCGGATAGAAAAAAGTCTTCATCGTCTGTCGATCTTAGGTTTTTCGAACTATCAGGGATTCCGTTTCGGCAAACTTCCGAGAATTGGAATTTGACGTTCGTACTTTCCAGGATTTCGCATCGAAATGGTTGTTTAAGGACGGAAAAGAGAAGTTCTAACATTTCTCTGAGGATTTTTTTTGAATTAGTTTTCCATCGAGTCCTAAAGCGTAAATTAACTATTCACTAATACCTTCGACCTAGGATTAAGCGTATGTTAGTCGTGCTATAACTCTTTCGGTTTTTCGATACATTCTTGGGACTTTTCCTGAACCTCTTTCCTTCCCAAATTTATCTTAATCAAATAACTCTTTTATTTTATTCACTTATCCAAAGCGTTAAAACTTGGGCCTTACAGCAGGCAGGAGGCAGTGGAGGGAACTTTTAGCTTTTCGAAATTTGAAATTCAAATTTCAATATCGTCTAAATTGAGAATTCGGTTAAGTCAATCGATCGAGCGAGAGGCGGGGTGGCGACGTAGGTGTGTGGTTTTTGCATTCCTT